>NW_009631711.1:55714-61835 GCF_000690535.1 Cariama cristata
AAGATCAGAACTGTCTTATCTAATTTGTCTCGGCACCGTTTTCCCCCCCCTCGACTTTCTGTGGCGGAAGACGACTGGAGGCACAAGTCAAGAAGGCCAAGCAAGGGAAGATGACCACAACCACCGCCTGTTATAGGGAGAAGACAGCTCTGGAGTAGAAGAGCCAGCACTTCTCAGAGGTGTCTGAGGTGACCAGAAGAATCCCTGGGGAGCCACCAATCATGAAGTCAAAGCTTTAAAAACGCCACACCAGATATCTCACTCTTGGTCTGATAGCCTGAAACACCTCAGATCTTCCACTTGCTTCAGTGCTCCAGGAAGACATACTGCTGTCACATGAACCTGACAGAAGCTCCATCCCTCCCAAATAAAAAAACACCTTATGACACAGTAGGAAGAATCTAGTGACACCCTGTTTATCAAAATCACTGTCATGTTGTTGTACGTTGCCTGCTGCATGGTGGCGACAATGTGTGGGAGGAATATTTGGTACACACACCCACATCCCCAACAACTCAGCGTTGCTGCCCAAAGCTGTGCAGACGGGACTTCTTTGGGGACCCAACAGTCTGAGCCCTGAGACTGTCCACGTACACAGGACAGACCCAGAGGAATGGAGGAGTGTCCATGACCGACAGAAGATAGCAGTAAAGGCTAGATGCCATCAAAGGGACTGAAAAAACATTGCCTCACAGATACTGGGAGTACTTTGGGAACATAAGCAGGCTGGCGTCTTGGACGCAGGCTGCTCATGGTGAACGTGACACGAGGTGTCAAGCTACTCCGGCGCTAGGAAACACCACCAGTTTATATCTCCCTGTCCCTGAGATGAGAAGGAACCAACCCTTAGCCCCTGTGCTTTGTGGTCAGAATGCCTGCAGCTTTCTGGCCGAGCAGGTTCTCTCTGGAAAGGAAAGAAAAGCTGGGTTTGGAAGACAGCAGTTTAGGTAGGATGGGACTTGTACAGCTTTCTCCAGGGAGAAGGGAGCTCTTCTTTCTAGGGCAGAGAAGGAACAAAGGAATATAGGCTGAGCCTCTTAGAGCAAGTTGTGTATGGATAACTAGATGGATGAGAATAGGTGTTTTGTATCCGCGGTTATTCTGCCTCTTTCTGTGATCCTAAGGGAATTCACAGAGGAGGAACAGACAGGAAACAAAGCCAAAGATCCAGACACCAGAACATCTTCCATATATATTGGTATCTACAAAGCTGGAACAACTCACTTCTGCAGCTCTGGAAACACCTGACAACTGTATAGGAGGGAGCAGGGGCCCAGGAGAGTGGCTTTATGGCTTCAATGGCCAAAGAGAGAAGATAGTGCAATGTCCGTGTTTGAGGAACACAAGCTGTGAGACTACACCACAGCCAAAGTATGACAGGACTTTGATCACCACCCACATCGCCTCTGGACTCCGAAGGCAGAAAAGCCATGTTGTGAGGAAACATTCAGCTTGTCCAGAGAAAGAGAGTAACCACAGGTGCCAACTGCAGCTCAGAAATGCATCCTCATCAGACCTGGCATTAGAAATCCCACGGCTGTACCCTGGGCTGCTCCTGCTCAGCGTGGCTCTTCTCCATTGCCATTACAGAGTGGCTCCTGGGGTTCCGTCAAAGGTGGCAAAGGCTCCTTGGTATTTTCTGTGGGAAGAAAAGTCTTGGAGCTTTGAACAGGAAAGGCTGAGTACAGCTTCAACTTGGGAATTAACTACGGATTGGCATTTTGAGCAGCTGCAAACCAAGTAAGTTGTACAACCTTTTTTTTTTTTTTTTTTTTGATGGCAGCAGATGGAGGCCTGCATATCTGGACATGGAGTTGAGGAGAGCAGAGGTGCCTGCTGGTTTGGTGCTCCTTTCTGGTCTTATGGCCAAAGTCTTACCAGATCAAAAACTCACAAGGGTTGTATTTCTCACTCTAACAGAACAGGAATAGGCATGTCGGTCTGGAAAGGGGATTAACACCTACCAGGTCGTGCAAGGCGTGATGCCAGAAGGCTTAACTGAGGAAGCCATAAAAGCAAAAAAATGAGAATGAAAGAGATACAATTAAATTATAATAATGAAGATTAGTGCTAACCAAGAACAGCTGTGATGCAGTGAAGATTGCAGTGAAGGAAGTTCTGATATAAACTAGCATCCACATGGAACAGAGGTCCTTGACAGTACGTGCTGCTCATTTATACCACAGGAGGTGAGTACCAGTGACACACCTGATAGGTCTAAAAGTCTCTGGTTCAACTCTTAGCTGGTAGCCCACAGTGGCAAATACACGTAAGGATGTGACTTAAAGAATAAATCCATTTTCCAGTGGCAATTGGATCACCGCTATTGCTACCTCAGTACTGAATGCAATAATTGTATTTAATCAAAATAACGTTTTTCATTTGTAGCCCTACGAAAATAAAAATCATGTTTCATTAAGCATTTGCAATTAACGATGAATTATGTAAAACAAGTCTATTACCTTCTACATCAGGGTCTCCAAACGGATTTAATTCTGCTGTGTCAGGATCACCAAAAGGGTTCGTACTAGCGTTGGCCACATCTTGTTCCTCTTCATCCAGAAAATTAAGCTTATTGATAAGTTCTACAAACAAGTTGGAATATTGTTTTAATATAGATACAAACTGTTCATCTAACATATTTCAAGCTCAAAAAAGCCCTGTATCAACAGTCCCTCAAACACTGCACCAGGGTACGGCACAAACTGCACAACTAAGCTAATGCACTTCAGTAAGTACACCAACAAAGGAGAAAAAAAAAGTGAAATGAATGAAACTTCTCTTTGCTGATCAGAACATTATGTAACAGAAATGACTACTAAGAACGCCTTCTATTATCTTCATTTATTTAATGTTGCAGAACATCTACCAAGCTAAATACAGCTACTTCTTTTTCGTTGTTCACAGACTCATTAACTATCGGCAAGAAATTTTAATTTTTGGGTGTAACTTGCATGTAAAATCAGAGAGGGGACATTTTGTCGTGTTAAGAGAGGTCAAGTATTACTGACTGCACACCTAGTGTTTTAGGCTTGGGGTCTGGGTTTTGGTTTGGGGGTTTTTTTTGTTTGTTTTTGTGTTTTGGGGTGGGTTTTTTTGTAATTTTCTTTTCTTTCTTTCTTGTTCATTATCAGATGACAACAGAGCTGCAGAGGAGATAGGCTCTTTCTCTATCATGTTGTTACCTGTTGGATGCACTACAAATTACTGAAAGTCATGCTGGGTGGAAGCACAGAGATAAAACCGACAGCTGAATACAAGCAAGAGTCAAAAGGTAACGGGTCACGGTAAATACAGACAATGAGAAACAGAAAGAAAGGAGGAAAGCTCATAGACCTTCAGAGGAACTGGCTGATTTAGCTGAAGGCATATTTGCTCGCTTTATGCAGTCATCTTGATCTTCATCTAAGCTGCTCAGAGCATTCAACTGGTTTACAATTTCTGTAAATAGAAGCCAGTCAAGACAAACGTAAGGCAAGGGCATTTAATGAAACAGAAGTGGAATGAACACTGCTACTAAAAAGAGAGAGAGTGAGGCAGAGAGAGGGTAAAAGAGAAGACGCTTAGAGTTAATTAAAAGAATACATTTAGAACGAGTCCTTACAATGATATACCTACAGCAAAGCACCTGTGTAGTACTTCAGCGATAATTTAACAAGAAATCCAGTTAACAGACATAAACAAAACCTTGCTGGATTCCTGGTGTCAGCAACAGTAATTAGTTTTACGAGGAGGAGTATGCACATCAGTTAAAAACTTAGATGTACTAGATATAATTTAAAGATTTTTCCTGCTCGTGAAGAAAACCTGAATTTTAAACCATTGTTAATCAACACAAAACAGCCCCAGAACAATTTACCTGCCTCCCAAACCCTTATGGCTACAGAAAACTAATACTTACACATGCATTTTATATATTTTATTTATTCATACACACACACACTCTGATTATTTAACATTTACAATCAGTCACCACTAAATTCTGACCTATGACAAGTTGAATTTACCTAATAGTTCTAAAAGATATGATCAGTATTGTGCTATGAGAATGCATACTGAACGTACATATTGGTTGAATATGCCACTGTAATGCTACGCAAGTAACACCTTACTGTTTGGCAAAATCCTCTTTCACCTTCTATCTATAGTGGAGAGCTCTGTATTGCCATGAACTCATAATTTTTAAAATGTTTTAAAGTTTAACTCTAGCCAAGACGTTGACGTCTCCCTAATTCTGGAAGGAAAGAAAGAAAGAAACAAAACCCAACCAGGTCTTAGGGGCTTCTGGCCCAAGGGGAAAAATTCCTCTCTGATCCCCCCTAAAGCAGTCCCACCCACAGCATCTGACAACCGCGGTTCCTGTAGTAATGGGGACTGAGGACGGGGCATCTCTGAAAGACCCCAAGCACGTGTTTCTGTGGGGACAGCCTTCCTCATCCTCCCAGCTGACAAACAGGCAGGAGAGACAACCCTGCTTGTTGAGTATCCTTGCCTCTCTGACAGGGTTGTTCATCTCCCACCTTTTCCCAATGAAATAAATGGATGATGTCTTCTGGTGTCACCAGTGAAGTTAAAGCTATGTACATGCCTTTACTGCACACTTCTCATGCCAATCACTCTTGGCTTTCCTTTAAACTTCAATTTCTTCTGTACATGAGAAGTCACTTCTTCCTAACGCTTTTAGATCACTGCTGTTTGGAACGCAACTTTTTCTCATATGGCTTTTGTTTGGGAAAGCAAACCTTTGCCACCGGCTCTCATACAGTAATCTTCATCCTATGAACTAGTTACAAGGAGCAAGGTATTTGACTGAGGTGAAAACTGAGTAGTGTTGCGACTCTCCCAACTCATGTTGGTGCCCACAGCCAGACAGAACCTCCTAGCCAGGGGACTCATGCTTTTTCAGAAGGGCAACACCTTCAACACTTGACACACTGACACAACTCTTAACTTCGTGCCTTCACAGGCAGCACAAAGAACCTGAAGCCAAGGGCAGAGTCCAGAACCTGAAAAGATCTCAGTCATATGGTTAAAAACTTCTTTTTGAAATTTAAACCGCTTTGCAAAGATATGCCAATCTGCAAATTACCAAATGGAATGATCGATTCTGCCGGTATCTATCGGCTGATAACGACAGAGCCACAGCAGAATTCCTCTTACCCGCCCCTCCTAACTGTTCTTGATCGTAAAGCAAAAATCTGCTTAGATGGGATTACATTTGTATCTATCTACACAGAGTTAATTTCACCATCCTCACTTCCTTATTTTTAGCTCCAAACGAACGAGACTTTTGTCCCAAAAAATAACACCAAAACTGCCCCCAAATTCTTAACTTTCTCAGTATAAAAATCACATATACACCTTACAGATCTGAACGATATAATACTACCTTCTGGGAGTTTTTAAGACTCAAGATACACAACAGAAAATACCTTGCTTTACTCAAATAAAACAGAGTTGACCTTACAAAACACTAGTATGAGCGAATTACTAGTTTAAAACAGGCTGAGATGCTGACATGATTTACAATTTATTATGCCAGCATGTGAAAAAAAAAAAAAAAACCCAAACAATTACAATTCAGGTTTTATTGTCAGAAAATAACAAATTAAGTTCAGAGCTTAAAAAAAGAGGGAATTCTTTGATGTGGTCTGAATCACCTGGTCCCATCTGCCAACCTAAACAGCCGTATGCACTACAATATTTCTCATTACAATATTAAATGGTTTATGTCATATTTTGGAGTGTGGAAATGGTAGGCTGGAGATTTATGTCCTATATTATCTTTCATAAATCTCATTATCTACAAACGTACATTAGCTTGTTCTACAAGTATGTCATATAAATCACTGGTTTGGTTTTTTTTTTTTCCCATTCTTCTCTCTTGCACTTTTTTTTTAATGCAGCTTGGTGCTACCAACAAAAAAGAGTAAATGTGTCAGAAGTTTACATGAGAGAGATGGTTTTGCAAATGGCAAGAAAGGGTTACACACAGTGCTCTCCAGACGCCTGCTCTTGAAATAGGCTGGGATTCAGACTCCTGCAATAGGTAGCACATGGGCGCGTTGCTCAGTCCACGCGGTGCCCCAGGACAGGCACCGTGCTTCTCTGGAGATGGAGC
>NW_009631711.1:61850-62955 GCF_000690535.1 Cariama cristata
CTCTAGGTATCAATTAAAACACCAAGAGAAGCAATGTATTTATCACTAGCCTAAGTTTGTGAGTTATGAGCACAGTTCTTCAAGTATATTGGGATGCCTTGTCTTCAACTGAAGACTAAGGACAGAATAATTCTGGGAGGTTTAAATTCATCTATGTTAAAAGTGTAAAAACAAAATACTTGAAACGTATTTCATGGCTGTAAATATCTTTTTCAACTTCACACAAAACTGAACAGTTCGGTGGAGATGCAGCTTTTACACTTGGAAAATTTAAACAAGAAATATTGGGAAGGAAGGGGGAAAAGCTTGAGATGGAGGGAGATTTTTTTTTTTAATGAAAGTAGTGCTTTGAATGGAAAACATCTTTCAGTCTGATCTTAAGGTCAGTTGTATGGCTACAGCTCCCCTGTTGACCACACCAAACCCCAAGGTGGTTTCGAGATAGGTCAGTATTACACCACCTATTTCATAGCTGAAGAAACAGCAGCACAGACACTTACCCACAGTGAGGCAACACATCAAGGAAGAGAAGCTGCATTTCCCAACTCACCTGCACCATCTAGAGCCCCACTCGGCAGGTCTCCCTTGTTCTCTGTGCAGGTTTGGGCTGGGGTAGAGTTACTTTTCTTCGTAGTAGCTGGTACGGGGCTGTTTTGGAGTTGTGCTGGAGACAGTGTTGACAACATGGGGACGTTTCAGCTCCTGCTGAGCAGGGCTTACACGGAGCCAAGGCCTCTTCTGCCTCTCACCCCACCCCACCAGCGAGGAGGCTGGGGGGGCGCACAAGGAGTTGGGAGGGGACATGGCCGGGACAGCTGACCCCAGTGACCCAAGGGATATCCCATACCGTATGGCGTCATGCTCAGCATGTAGAGCTGGGACAAGGAGGAGGAAGGGGGGGACATTGGGAGTGATGGCGTTTGTCGTCCCAAGTCACTGTTCCGCCTGATGGAGCCCTGCTTTCCTGGAGATGGCTGAACACCTGCCTGCCCCTGGGGAGTGGGGAAGGAATTCCTTGGTTTGCTTTGCTTGCGTGGCGTTTGCTTTCCCTGTTAAACCGTCCGTATCTCAGCCTACAGGTTTTCTGACTTACCCTTCCAATTCC
>NW_009631711.1:62969-72790 GCF_000690535.1 Cariama cristata
TTGAGCGAGCGGCTGGGTGGGGCTGATCTGCCAGCTGGGGTTAAACCACAATATTCTCCTAGTGGCAGATATATTTGTTCATCTATAAAACTGTTCACTTTAGGCCCAATAAAAAAAAAATTAACTTCTGTACACTGCAAAAAGGAACAGTGTCTGCAATAAAGATTGCAGCAGCTCTTGCAGCTGTGGCTTGAGAATGACAACGTTTCAGTCATCAAGTCATCCAACGTTTCTGTGAGAAGACCTTGAGTCAAAAGTAGGATAATAATACCTTCTGGTTTACTGCTTGCTCTTTACTTTTTCAAAGCTCGCTTACAAACATTAACCATGTAATACTCCCATCGTTCCCATCAAGTAGTTATAGCCAGTACCCTCATTTTACAGTTGGGAAAACAGGCGCACTGAGGAGAAGTGATTTGCCGTGGGGGACTCTGAGTCAGCAAAGGCATTCCAGTTCGCTCGGCTGCCAACACCCTAAACGCGGCAACAGATCAGAAAATGTTGGTAGCAGCAAGCTTTCAAAAGGGTTATGTAACTTCCTCAATTCACTTTATGGGATTCCGTGAACACCATTATTTTTGAAAGAAATTTTAGAAAGAGTACTTCACTACATCAGTTTTGTTCCATTTCCTTCTTCTATATTTCTTCCTATTTTTCTACAATGATTCGTACCTCTTTCTCCCTTGGTTCCTCAGCTCTCCTCCTTGTGTTTTATTAGTTTTTCCCATTCATTATATTTATTACAGGAGTCACTCCAACTGCCAATGAAATCAGTCTTGAACACATGTTGAAATAGACACTTTACATTTTATTTATTAATGTTTACTTACTGCCCTATGTTTTACGTTCTCCCCTTTGCCTGGGAAACTGCGTGCACTCACTCTCCTTCAACATCCCTCTCATCCCTCCCCATGTCTAACATGGGAAACGTTAACCAGGCTAACAAAGCAACTCAGCTGTTGTAGCCAACACAAGAAGATAAAGTCCAAGGCTGACCTTTCCCTCCCTTAGGTTCCCTTAACGATGCATCTACAAAAACCCCAAACCAACCCTCCCATCTTGCATCACTAGAAAACAGTATCAGAGCAGGCTGAACAACGAGCAGATATAGTGTAGTTCAGAAGTATTTATTGCTTCTGCCTTTCAAGTAGGTAATTTTTGCTTAGAAGAGATAATTTTGGCCTTTAGACCAACAGATGGAAAAGCTGAAATGCCACTAAAACCACCCGAGCTAGGATCTTGTGTTACACATCAGAGAGCGCAGCCTTCCCCATCTATCTCCAGGGATGTTCACTACACAGCCAAAGGACAGTGGACAGACTAGTCTAACCTACATCGGCTTTTTGCTTGTTCAGGAATCGTTTGTTGGCTTGTTTAGATGCTGAACGCCACAAAATCAATAAAGTTGAGGAGGAAGACCTGCTGCTTTTCAACTACTGTCCTTCTGCACATGGGGTTTCCATAGCAGTCCTCCGTGCAAGTGCACTATCTAGGCTTATCTTAATAAAACACTTCTGCACAATACTTTACACAGACTTTATGAAGCCTCTCCTTTATGTGCTCTGCTCTTCTCTGTGATTATCGGATGGCCTGGTGAATATGTCAGGTTCTGTTTGCTGTTCTGACCCACACCGGAATTATTCTGGTTACGTTGAGAAAGGAGAAGACGACCTTGCAGAATGATTTCAGTGTGACCAGACTGGTATATCTCTGCTCCCCGACCAAGAATACATTATGTCTGTGTCTCCAATATTTCATTCTGGACTTTCCAATCTGCTCCGTGACAGACACATACAGTGTAAGTAGAGATTTGGTCAGGGTACAAAATGTTTAACTGAATATGTAAAGCATAGAGAAAATATATTTGCATCCTTTCACAATACTAAATATAACTAAGTAATAACTGCTTCAGGCTGAACCTTTCGATTGCAATGAAGCTCAAAAAGAAGTGATGAAAATTATATTTCATAACACCGAACCGACGTTCCTCTGGATTTTCAAGAGCAGATTTGACAACTCACTTCTCTGCTGGGGATGCTCTTCTCCACCTTAGAGGATCCCTTTATTTCAACAGACATTTTTAAAGAGCACCGGCAGGCATGAAGGGTGGCACGAGAAGTTAATTTGACTTTTCCTGATTCTTTTACACTAAGAGTTCCTACAGAACTCATCTGGAGCAGTACTACATAATGATGTCCACCAACAGTTTAACAGCATCACATTCTGATCCGACTTGCATTGATTAGTTTGGCTATCCTGGACACACTACACATTTTCATCAGCAATTCAAATGTGGTTATCCTATCTCACTTCAAACAACCTTACGATCAAATTCCGTTAAAGTCCTTTAACAGCCTCCTGATTTCATTTCCACAAGACCCCCCCGACCAAAAGGTAAAAGTATGTTGCCTGGAATTACTACGTTATTGAGCAGAACCTCAGCACCTACCCAGAGCAGACCTCATTTCACAGTTATTCTCACAAACTGCCTTCATTATCTCACTTCAGCTCATCCTCTTGTTTTCTCGCTCACTGACCCTTTCCCTCCATCTTTTTACTCTTCTGCTCACACTGGTTCTTTGCTTCCCTAAAATGCTACCTACTTAGTGCACTCTCTCCTAAAAACAGGACACACACCCACACCAATCAATGCTCTTAAATTCACAAATATTAAACTTCGTTGAGTTATGGATGGGTCCCTCCAATCAAACTATCCTGAGTTTTGTTTTGGTTGGGATTTTTTTACAGTTACATACAAATATAGCATAAGGATAAAATCCATGGAACACAGCTGGCAATTAGCAAAGGAACTATATTTTACCACCCCTGTGGCAAAACCAACCTGTAATTTTGGCAGCCTTTTCCTCTTGATTCACCCTGTTTTCCTCATCTTCTTCATTGTCTTCCTCAAAGTCATCCAGATTTCCAATATCAGCTTGTTTCATACTCATCAAACTAGCCAGGCTTTGCATGTCTTCATCCCTAAATAACAAATTTCAAACTAGGCATTAGAATGCAGCCTGTTAATACCACATCTGATACTACTGCATTACTAAAAATCCTTTAAATATTTTTATACTTTCTTTTCTTCAGGGAGGTCTCTGATCTCAGATCTGATCTTGAATATAGGGAAAAAAAAACAAAATGAATACACTCACGTATATTAATTTCTGAAGGAAAAGTTTTCAATGAACAAAATTCTAGAGGGTAAAAGCAGTGCTGCCTTGCATTAAGAGTCATTTTAACAACTGCTTCTTAAAATTTTAAACCAGTCCAGAAATGCTAGTAAACACTTATCTGATCTTCTTTGCTTAAAGTGAAAATGCTTGGTCAGCCCTACTGTCCATGTGCTGCACGTGACGCCTATCGCTACAGTCATTCGCAACTCCTGATGCTGTTACAGGAATTAAAATCCCTTTTCTAAATATCTGAATTCATTAACCAGATATAAAACCGTTACATATCAATGGCCAATTTAAATTCTTATTTGACTTTATCACGTATATATCTATCTTTCACACAACTGTACATTTCATGTCAAACATATGCTTGACGAAAAGACAACAGCAGGCAAAGATTCAGAGAAATGGATGTTCTACGTTTGTTTCATTAAAAACCCAAAGATTTTTGAAGTACATTATGTCATTCTTGAAGCAACAGCAGTCTTACCTCTTCTAAAACCATTTCAATAGGTAAACTGTTAGCATTTTGAAGGGAAAAAGAAATTTAAAATGAGGTAAGAGAACCACTAGAGCAGTAGTCTCCCCATCTACCTCTTTGTTCTGCCATTCTCACACTCCCATATTCTAGAGACAGAAAGGAAAAGCAAAACAGGATGGGTGACAAACGATCCATCCTCCAGCCACATGAAGTCGTCAGCCTCTGACATCTTGAATCTGACAGAAATTGCAGGCGAGGTTATAGGATCTGCAAAACCAATCTGCATCCTCTGCCCTCCAAAGGCTGTGGAAGCAAGGGACAGAGCCGAGCGCGTGAGTAGGGGGAGCGTTAATCAGCGCCCAACTGAACTCTTCGCAGGATGGTCTCGTCTTCAGCCCAAAATCTTACTTGTGACTCCACCCTCTCTCACCTTGCAACTGGCTTTGTCCTTCTTTCATTCTTTGTGAAATATAAATAGGTGAAATAGAAGTAAGTTCTCCCTCCCACGTTTCCCCTGCAGTCTGCTAAGGGTACTGTCGGATGAACACGCACATGCACACAAACGTATGCTCCTGCTGATTTCAGACCTGCAGATATTTTTAAGCTCCTGTTATTTATAATGGTAGAGGACAAGCCATTTGTCTCGGAAAAGCACACTAAAATCAAAGAAATTACTTTTGCTCAGCTAAGAAACTAAGTATGGCAGGAATGATAGGTATGCTGAAGGAGACTCTCAAATTCTGCCACTCTATACAGAAAGAGCTCTTTATCCAAAGAATCCTTTGAAAAGCAACACAAAGCAGGCTATCTGGTTAAAAAAAACCCAACCAAACAACAACAACAACTTACGTGGCTTTTCCTTCCCTCAGGAAAATACAAGACAACGAGAACTGCAGTGTGGCAGATACCACTTTCTTAGACAAAGGCTTGAATTTTAACTTGACATCTGTCTGTGTAGGCATGGGGCTTGCATATTGCTTCATGTTGATGCTGCTGGTGGCAAGCGCTTTTCTGCGTCCAGAAGGAGATTCCTGAAAGCAAAGGACAAACGAAACTAGTGTAAAAGGTGCTGTTACACCAAAACCTGCCCATGCACAAAACAAAAAATACACTTACTAAATCTGCATCATTCTTCTTTCAAGTACCCAGGCAGCAGGGGTTGCTATGGTCCTTTCTAGAGACAGAAACCCATTTCTTAAACTAGGTCAGCCACTAATGGTGGCTCTTTGAACGCTTGCTTAGTGCAATGGGGAAAAAAAAAAGGTTATCCGTTGTGATTAGTGGTCTGCCCTATGGGATCCTAGGTCTTTAATGGCTTGAGCTTGTAGCAGCATCCACAGCACACATCCATTTAAGCAAGTGGGAATACACCTCCATTCCTTCTGATAGCAAACTGGACTAGTTTTGTCCAAACTTGGATAGTCCTGAACTAAGACTTCCCACCTATGGAAGATATGGGTTTCAATTATGCATGTGTTTCTTTACATAACGGTATGAGGCCATCAAGTTAATATTTTGAACTGCTATCTGTGTTCAATGCTCAAATATAATGCCTGAATATTTTCCAAAGCAATGATACTTCTCACTAGTGTTGTACACGTACTATCAAGAGTGACAGGTTTCTGAAATTAAGGTTGACAATGCTTCCAAAAATATTGATAAAAATTTTGCAAGGAAAAAATGAAAAGCAAGAAAAGAGAAAGATAAAAGCCTAAGTTGTATTTCAAGATAAAGGTGGCATTCACAGTTTAACAATTCAGACAAATTAATCTAAAACGCATCGAAGAACCTACTCTCCTGTTCCATCTAACATCAGCATCAGCAGCAAAGGAAGGATTATATGTAATAAGGCTTCAGTAACAAAAATAAAACAAAAAAGCCCTGCTGTTAACTCTTTTGAAAAGTGTTCTCACAATAAGACTACATTTTACTGCAGTTGACAATTTGTGTTGAATAAAGAATACTAATTCAATCAAAACATTCAAGCATCCTTTTTCAAAGTACTTGACATTTCTGCCCAGTAGAATAAGTCAGAATGTAATATGTCATCCCCAAAGAATACCTTGTTTAAAAAACTAGCCTTATCTGTCAGATTATGCACAGCAATATTATACAGAACTATTAGTGCATGTAGATGCCTTATGAATGAATTTCAAAAATGCATCAAACACTTGAGAAGGATTTAGGCCCTCTCAGAAGAAATACTTAAGAATATGCAAATACTCTCAACTGAATCAAGTTGAACAGATGCGACTACCACAAACAATACGAGTGCTCTTTCCCCGGCCACGACTGTCAATCAAAGAGCAAGATTAAGGCCCAAGGTTCTGACAATGTGTAAAATGGAAAGTACGATCAGGGAGTTCCAATTATTACACAGATATGAACAACAATAATCTGTTATTGTACCGTACCTCTAGAATAACTAAACATTACAACTCATTATGCCGAACGCAAGATTTACTGTGGCACCTGTTCAGAAAGCAATGAGAGACACGGTCCTCCTTCTTCGCGTGTTCTCCAGGTAAATGTACATAAGCAGTTTGCATCTTAACAGCAACTTGTTTCATAAAGCTAAATTTTCAATATTCGTACTATGGCGTAAAAATGGTGGTCAAGGTGAACAGACAGAAAGTTTGCTTAAATCTCTTCCAGTTTTTTTTTTTACGTATCTTTAGAAAAAACTGGCATACATAATAATGTGGTGTGCAAGTATTTATGCAACCGGCGTGGTAAAATACTTGCCGATGCGAGTGCACATACTGTTCTGGCAAACGGAACAGGGGCAACCAGAAACTAAAAAGTAACTTGGAGCTACATGGAGAGGACAAGGGAGCAATGGGTACAAGTTGGACCAGGAGGTTTCATCTCGATACAAGACGGACCTTTTTTATAGGAACAACAATCAATCACTGGAACAGCCTCCTCAGGGATGTGGCAGAGTCACTTATCACACAAATTTCTGTCTTTTCAGTAACGTAACCATGCATCGTTCTCTTCCACAACACTGATGCCTCTGAAGGGTGTCAGACACCCCAAAAGCTACTATATAGTAAGTGCTACCCTTACTTAAAGGGTCCCTTATGTAAAGGATCCACATAGCCTCATCTCTTTTGACACAGAGAACACGAAGCAATGCTGTGAACCACTAGCCTTTTCCAGGAATCGTCCCCATCCTTCCCTACCAAGGCAGACCTTTCACAGCAAACAGGGCCAAAATGCTCTGACAAAGGAGCCAAGACCAGATTATCTGTGCCACAGGTGTAAAACAAACAGCCCACTTTTACTCGGAAGATGATGATCACAGTCAGTCACGTCGCTCTATTAAACAGTGCCCAACTCTCTTCCGAATGAAGCAAGTCAAAAGATTAACACCTTCACAGGCAAGGTCTGAACTCAGACTCTTAATTTAAAGGAGACCCAAATAATGCAATGATGCAAATTTCATGCAGCCCTCTTTCCTTAAAAACGTATTTTTAATGACCTTGTGTCCTGTAATTACCAGCTGCCTGACAGGTCTTCTTCAAGGTTAATATAAGAAGTGCAAATAAGTAAAGAACCAGCTTTGTATTTTCTGTTAAACGGGCTTCACACTTCCAGAGCTACACAGAATCAAAACACTGGCCAGGTTTTGTTCACGGGGTGTAATCCTCCGGGTTCTCTGGGCCGGGGCAAGGGTCCCCGCACCGCAAACAGCAGAAGGCCCTGCACCTCTCCCCACCCGCGTGCCCATACAGACCTCCAGCCCCGAGACGCCCGCGCTCTCCTTCCGACGCACACGCAGTGCGAGCGGGCAGTGAAACATCACCATTCAGCAGAAACTAGATCAAAAAGTACTGCAGTTCTTAATTATTGAGATACTAAATGGTCACTCTTTAATAGAAATATATTGAGTAATGCGTAAGCACTGTACAAACATTATCCAAAAAAAGCCCTAACTGGGGAAGACAGCAAGTTTCCTAATTGGATATTGTTATTTTGTCAAAAGAAACAACGAGGTTTGACTGTCTTTCTCCCAGAAAAGGAAGATGTACAGGATAATATTTTTCAGAGGCTGTCTTTTCACATTTTATAAAAGCGAACGCCAAAAAGCCCACAAAGATATGCAGATTTTAGAGGAGCATTCTGCTGCACACTTGGGCATAAAATAATTAGACAAAGCAATTTTTCTCGCTGTAAAAACCCATTGAGAGGAACAAGTTTGGAGGATTTTGCTTTCCTTTCACTTCAGAATTAAACGGAGAGCGTTTCGAAGGAAAGCCGTCCTCTGGCACAAACCCCACCGCCGCTACGGCCACCACACCCGGCAGGAGCGGAGACGGGGCAGGCGCGCGGAAAAAAAGCCCCGGGCGGTGGAGCCCAGCCCCGCCAGCACCATCTTGCTTAGATGAAAAGATCACTGCTTCACTGGCAGAGCAAAATGGATCACTACAGAATTTAATTTGTGAGAGTATACAGCAATTAAATGCTAACAGACAAGCTACAGGGAGCTCTCTCAACTGGAGAGAGTAAATTAGAAACTATGTCAGTTAAAATAATTTAGACAGTCGGATGGGAGATTTGGAGGACCGAATGCAGGCAGCACGATCTGGGCTGAAAACTTGTTTAAAAGCAAATAATGGTTCAAGGTATCCAGAACATTATTAGGAGTTATGATGCATTTGAATGGAGAATTTAGTGTTTAAAAAATTCTGCCCATACCAGAAAAGTCTGAGCCCTAGACATGAGGACTAGGAAGGAAATAATAATAATAAAAAAATCTATCTATATAAATGTTGAAACAGCTACACTTGAATATATTAATATATATTTGTGATGCTCATGAAGTGACCCTTGTCCTTGACAGAACCAGAGCTCTTGGGTTACATTATTTATCATATTGGTAATATCTTAGGTTTAGGCTAAAAGGCTACTTCAAAACCACCAACATGATGCTTTCCATAGCACATCTAGACTGATGAATCGCTACACTGGAAGCACACCACACCGTTTCTCATTTTCAGTAAAGCAAAGAGAAAATACGACATGCCACTACAGCTACTGTCTTCTTATGGTCTGCTTTTAGGCCAGCCCCACGAGCTTTCACCAGCACCCTGAGAGACGGAGCTGTGTACCGAAAGGTTCCTTCTGACCAAGATCATACCCACGGGTGTGCTCACGCAGCCTGCTCTGGGTAACAACAGACCGTCCATCTTCACACACTAATCCTTTGCCTTCACAGACTCTGGAAATCTCCGAAGATTAACATCAGGTAGGAAGTTTAGAAAGCGAAATGATACCTAATAAATTGAGGCAATTCATCTACACTATGCAAACTACCACCAAGAAAATTTGGAGGTCCTGTTTTGTTAACAAAAACACTATTAAGCTTTTTAGGCAGCCACTGGACAGATGGCAAAAACTGTGCACAACCAAAATTTTAGTCAAGCGATTTATTAATAGACCATGCGTATGAGATAGGTATCCCCTTCTAAAGTGGGCTTGATGCTTACGAAGGGCAACAGAGAAAGGTTTACAGGTGAGTTGGACAATTTTAGTAAGTAGCAGAGAACTATTGAACCCTGAAATACTCTGCAAAGGACGTGGGTAACTGCTTTACGTGTCCATTTAAAAAGTCCTTTTTGCTTTCTCCTTTGGACTGTTTAGTAAAACAGGAACACGTCCTGAACACCCACAGAAGGATGCAATGTGATGGATAACTGATGTTGAGAAACATTTGCTCTAGCATTTGTAGCCTTTTTCCTCCTTGCTCTGTCTGATCGCTTCCTCTCGAGATGCTGTGCAAGTTTCTTTTTCCGTTAGTGACAAGATTAAGTTTACTCTTAGATGTCTTTGGTCACCTGCTAAGCTCTGTCTGTCCTTATGCTCTATGCAAATGCTACGGTAGCTTTGTAAATACATGAAGTTTTGCTTGTGTTTGCAGAGCTACAGCTTGTGTTGTACCCCTCAGGAGCCCTGGAATACTTGACTATCCTGTGCCACTTGGCAGCGACAAAAATCCCATCCTTTCCTGCAATGCCTAGATCCCAACGCCCCAATATTGTCCGGTATTCCGCTCCCCTCTCGCAGCCGTTTGCTCTCTGCTGTCGGGATCACGGCACGGTAGGGACCACCTGCTCCTCTCCGGGCCCCAAAGGCTACACAGCCACTTACGTGATCAC
>NW_009631711.1:72800-94081 GCF_000690535.1 Cariama cristata
GACAGGGGGCAGCCACGGGCAAGTCTGCGTGCATTACTACACAAATCACCGGTAAGCAAAAGCCACTGAGATGAAATCATTTTTAAGATAGTAAAGACTATAGGCGTAAGTCCAACTGTAACTCCTGTACAGGATTTTAACTTTGCCACGAATGCGTGGCACAAGCTCACGCGAGCTCAGCCAAAGTTGGTCGAGAAACTTGTTATTACCAAGCAGCTGTTTAAACCCTCAAACCTTTGCTCTCAAAGGAGCAGACGTAAAGAAGTCTGGGCTTGAGCTGCTGCTGACACACGGCAGGTGAGGCCGGCCGTCGGGAAAGGCGCTGCACGTGCGGCAGAGAAGCGGAGCCCTTCGCCTCCCGCGAGCTGCGTGCTGCTCAGCCGCATCCTTCACCGCGCGCTGTCCACCTCCGACACCAACTCCCCTGCTCCGCTTCGGCCGGACAGCATTCCCCCTGGCTCGCGTTTATTTTTCTCCCTGCTTTTAAAGAGTTCATTGTATAACTGTATAGTATTTCTGTAGAGTTAGCTTCAAAACGAAGTAGAAATACAGATAATTTACCTAATGCTAGAAGGGGAGAAACAGCAGAGGATAAAGTCAGTTCCTAAATTTTTAGCTGAAACCGGAGTAAGAGACACCTATTACGTGAGACCTCCTCCTTCCAGGGGGAGGACAGGGGCGTGGACTTGATACCCACAACTTTATTTACTGCTCAGCAACTCATAACTCCACGTTTTTCCAAGGGACTCACAGGTGTTTTCAGGTTTTTGGTTTTGTTTGTAAATAATAGGCAACACCTGTTATAAAAATCTATATTTAAGTTCGCCTACCAGTACCTGGCACTTCAGCTCTATTCTGCCTGGCAGGAAATCTCCGTTTTTATGGAGCAAACCTGCTCTACGCAGAAGTATCCCATGAGAGGTGTAATTATTTGGAGGTTCGGTAGCACAGGAGAGATGCCCAGTTAGTGTCCCCTGACACAAGACACTATTTGGCAGAAAATAGACGTTTTTTAAAAAGAGGGTAAACTAGTTACTTATTTATTGTTGGTTTCAGATGTAAAAAGCCTTTTTGTCGCCTACAGCTTCTTTTCACTTTCCATTCTAGGCTCTAAATTTCCTTAGTCTCTCTTGGTATGTAACTTCAAGATGGAGACCCAGAATCTTTGACGTTAAAAAGGTGGGTTTGAAACAACACCTCAAGCTTAGCAGTGAATAATTAACTTGAGTTCAATATAATATTAAGAACAGTCGTTGAAAGGTCTATAGCTCGGTACATCAGGCTGTGCCTACCTGCAAGCCTTGTCCTGAAAAAACAAATGCCGTGCACGAAGACACACATGATACAGACCCCAGAATTAACTCCGGATTATTTCAACAGACTTGCAAACATAAACACATTATTCAACTCCTTTGTAACCTCCAACAAGGAAGCAAGTTTGAGGTAACACTCATTCAAGAAGGAACAAGGTCAAAAGATTCACTTCTACAGCGACCTTACAGACTTTCATTCACCTTTCCAGAAAATACTGTATTTTAAGACAGCGTATAACATCATCTAGACTTAATCATCTAGCGTAGATAAAACCTGTTTAAATGGGTTTTGTAAAATACCAGTGTGTCATCGACCCACTGTTATTATCCGAGGGTAACTTCCATAGAGTGAATGCACAATATTAAATGACACAAAATTTGCGAGGCTCATGACACACAGAAGCTTTTAACGGTGTCAAGCGAAGACGTCATGACTCTTATGTTATATTGTCTCCGTACTGAAAGTCGGACCTTAACTTGAAAACCACAGAATGAATGGACATCTGCTCTGTAATGCCTGACCGCTGCGTGCCGAGCAGCGATGCTCGCAGAGCGACCATTCTCCTTGCCAGAACCAGAGCCCTTGGGCCAAATTATTTATCATATTGGTAATGTCTTAGGTTTAGGCTAAGAGGCCACTTCAGAAAAACCCAGTATGATGTTACTCGAAGTGAACCTCTCAGTTATCACTGGAGCACCAATGTATCTCCATTATTAAATTCATGACTGTGCTTTTTTAATTCCTTTCCCTCTTGCTCACAACTTCACCTTAAGCACGTGCCAAAACCACCGAAATACAAAACACCAAGAGGATATAACACAGTTGGAAAAGTCCCCCAAACTACACAGAAATTGCGGGACCTGCTGGTGCTCCTTCCTCTCTCTCTCACTGTCTGGAGGAGATGCTGGAAGCCCCCCCAAACTCCTACAGCTCCGCGGCTGGGATACCAATCCCAACCTTCACTCTGCAACAGTTGGCTCTTCAACAAAGTGTCTCCACATAAACGTACAGTTCTCTTGTCTGTGCCACTTTATTACTGTTTTGTTTTTTTTACCCAAACCTGCAGCTCACTGTCAGGGACAAAAAACCCTGTGAGAGCACTTTCCCACGCAAATCTACTCCAGGCGGTTGTCTTGGAGCAGCGCGGTTCGCAAGCGATGGGTCCTGTGTGCAGCACTCCCCCCTACAGAGCAAAGGAAGGGAAAAAAAATAATATTGGATCTACGGATCTAGCCAATGCCGCACTGCTGACACGCGATTTGAATGACGTATGCGGGAAGACGCAGGGGGCAAAGGGCAGGTATATAACTAGGGTAAAAGGGAGGTAGCTGAAAATTAAGATCTGTGTGAAGCTGGAATAGGGGCATGCTCATGCATGTAAGACATCTCGGCTGTCACACCCTGTGCACACACAAAAGTGAGAATAGTCTAGGGTGCAGGTGCAGTTATTTATTTTTTTATATATATATTTTATAAACAACGTAATCTACATTTTAAGAGCAAGAACAAATGCAAAGCATTCCAAAATGCAGCTCTGCAATAAACACAAACCTGAGCTTTTTAAAAGTCCATCCATCCCTCCAAATTAGTTTCAATCAGAGTAACAGCTAAATGGATTTCTTCTAACTTTGCACTTAAAGTAAAATTCACCTCAAGGCTGACAAGCATAAAAAACTTCAGTCGAATGGGTGATTTTTTTTTTTTTAAAGCCGCAATAGCCTGAAAACAGGGGCTTGTAATGAAGCTGCCCCGTCAACCATAGCCACGCTGTCACTAGAGCAACACAATCGTATTGCCTGTGCAAAGCAGCAATGCATTTCACATTTTCTTCACCGTGTATTATCTGTTAGCTGAGTTTGTCACAGAGATACGTGGCAGTTCCCTGCAGGACTTATGAAAACATGGCAAGGCGTACAAGAATCCATCTAGGTCTGCTTCAGCACAGGTTTGTCTTCCTATATTTTGGCAAACAACTTAAACACCCCTCCCTTCTCTTACCTTAGGTTTCTGTTAAATACTGTTACTATCAAGCAATAGAAGTAGTCTCAGGCAAACGTCTCAGATCGCCCCGTTGCTATTCACTATTACTAATGCACATTACATGTTCAATTCTCCCTTGCTGCCTCTATGAAAAAGCTCTTGTCAAAAACAGATTTCATTTTTTCTGTGTATGCACAAATTAGTTATGGATGATTAACAAAGCATTCATTCTTTTATTTGCTTTGGCTGAGACTTGATCTATGTTACATTCATTTTATGTTGATTAAATATGAAACACTGTACCGTTGATAAAAAGAGTTGTGTTCAGGGCTGCATATTATACTGACAAAAGATGCATGTTCTTGGGCTAACATTTTCTTAAACGAGTTTTTCCAGATTTTTAATTGTGAAAAACTTGATACACCTTTCTTTTTTTTTTTTTTCCTTCTTACCAATTACTGGGCAGTAAGAGCTTTACGTCCCAAAACAATCTGCTGCAGTCTTAACAAACAGTAATAATTATTGCATATTTAACATAATAAAAAGGAATTTTCAAATTCTGCCCCACAATTTCTTTAAACATAACTTGCATTATAAAACTTATCCAAAGAAAGATTGCAAAACTAATTAGGATAGGCAGCAAATTGTAATTACAGGATTCTTCTCCTATTACATGAAAAATATAATTAAAATGAAGATGTATTGGAGAAGCCTTATGGAAACTTAACAGCCAGTTGCAACCGAGAGTTTGGCCCTGATGGAGTACTACCGACTCCAGCTATCCCAGGATAACACGTGTGTAAATGCTCGTCTATGAGGCCCATAAATCCTCCATGTCCATTAAACACAGTCATATAGCAACACCAAAAAGGATGCACTTCAGTTCACTTTTAAGTGCAAGCGTAACTTCAAGCATATGATCTCCTTGTAATTAATTCAAGTTAGAGAAAGCCATACGATTAAGCGCCTTGTTAAATCTGGGAACAAATTATTAGCCCTTATAAACCAGAAGATTCCATCTCGGGGCTTACAGCACATGAAAACAAACGCATGTGCACGCACACACACGTGCAGAGTATTACGCGCACTTTTGCAAGAAGGGATTTATTTTTAGTGTCGCTATATACCAGTAAGGGCAGCTCTCACGCAGGTGAGGAGGAGGTCTGGCCACAATGACTTCTAAGCCACAAGTCTCATCCAGGCAACGCAGTTTCATTCTTTTCTAAACTTCCAACAAAGATCGATGGCATCGCACCTTAATAAAACCTCCGCTAACATCTCTGGGTCACAACAGTAAGTCTATTCCGTGTCTTTCTTAAACATCACCAAAACCAAAGTGTGAACTTGGGGTCTTCATCTGACTAACTTACCCAACGTAAGGCCAGAAACAGCCCAAACCAAGGGAAACTTGAAGCAAGCTGGGTTTAGAAAGGACGGCGAGTGCTCCACATCGCCGAAGGTGACTCCTTGGGGTGCCCCTGAAATACCACAGCGCTGGATGAGAGGACAAGATGGAAAGCTTGTTTTGGTCCAGCAGGCTGCCGCATGGTCTCTGCTCCCCATGGAGGGAGGCGGTTGTCAGCTGGCAGCCCTTCGAGGCACCCACGACTGGAGGATGCCGGCAGGAGGACAGGAACGGGCCCACGAAGGCAGCCAGGTCTATGCGGAGCAGCCCTGCTGTGGTCCCGGGTGTGAGGTCCCGCAGGGCACGAGAGGCACGAGGGCTCCCAGAAACACCCGTTTCTCCTCATCGCCCTCGTCCAGCACAGAGGCACAAGACAACAACTCGTGTCTGAGGCGGCAGCCCATCAGACAGCGTCTGACTCCCAGCTCACCTCCTACCTGCATCCCGCTTCTCCAGCCACACGCTCCTGCCTTCCACCAGCCCCGGCACTTCGCTGGCTCTCCGTTCACAACCCAGCTCCTCTCACTAAACCAGCACAAAACTCATCCAGAAGAAGAGCCCACAATGTTTTCGGCTGGGTCAGGGAGACAAACGAGCTCTCCAAAGGCCAGGTGAGCACCAGCGTCGGGGCAGGGAAGGGGCTGCAGGACGAAGCGGGGAGCAGAGCGGAGGGAGCAAGAAACCCCTCGGTTTGACAGCAGCAAACTGAGAATGGCTCAGTCATCCCACGCGGTTGCATTTTCAGGCGGTGTTTTACAGAAATATAACCTTCCTGTTCCAGTCCGAGTGAATTCAGCTCACCATCCTTACAGACAAGGGATGGTTGAAATGAAACAAAGATTTTTTTTATTTTTTTTTTAAGGATGCCCCCCCAAAAGATTTATTTTTTTTTTCTCCTTTGCTTCAGGTCACATAAGAACACACAAAAGGACAAAGCAATAAATGCTCACGTGCACTTTTGTGTCTTTATTTCCACTCTCTGGAATGAGGCCAGAGACATCTAAGTAGCGCACTCTGTTCTCTCCCACTCCCTCAGAAGTCAGGGACTCTTTCTCCTCGGCAGCCAATTTCCTCCTCCTCCTCCTCCTCCTCCGTCTGGGCCCAAGCTTCAGCTCCTACAAAACAATGTTCCCCTGTCTCTCTCCAGGGCCCATTCTCCAGGCCTCCACCGCAGGCTCTCCGAGCCCTCCCAAACCTCGGAGCCTTTCTGTTTTCAGACCCAGGATGAAAACCTGTTCCCTCTGCTCCAGTTGAGGAAAATTCCACTCCCTCCCCATTTTGCATCTGAACTCCGCCGCACTCATTGTCGGAAGGTTCAGCCACCCCACGGCCCTAAGGGGCTGCCCCTCCGGAGGTTATTAGTACGTTATTCGCCCTACTCAAATATACCTGTCACAATCGTATAGCTGACTCCAAAAACACAGAAACATTTCTTGGCCCAGAGTATCCCTAATCTAAGCCTGAAACTTGAAATTGGCCATTGGCAAGTCAAAAAGCAAGTATGTCACACGTTATACAGCTTCCCATTCATTTAGAGTAGCTACGTAGAGTATTATTAGACTTGCACAAATTGTAATTCCCCAAAATAAGTGTGACAAAGTAAGTATCAGTTTCAAGTAATCAGTTTCTATACGTTCTTTTAAAAGACGTTTTTCTCCACATTCCAGCTACATCAGGAACTTTACAGGCACAAGGACTCTCAACATGTTTAAAGCTCCCCTAGAAACAAGTTCGCATGTGTACAAAAAGCAAAGGTGTTGCTGACGGTTTATTTATTTACATATCGTGTTGCCATCTAAAACAAATACAAGAATAAATTAATAAATAGAGAGTATCTCTAACGAAAATATTTTCTTCTCTACTTCTTGGCTGTGAAGTTAACCTAACTTCTGGAACTGAAAAAAAAAAAAACCCCTCAGTGTTAATCAACTCAATATTGGATCCATCCACACTTTAAAACATTCCACAATAAAAGCAAATAGAAAAAAAACTCAAACAAACAAAACAGAAACCCCAAAACATGAGCAGACTTAATCTCATAATTATCGTTAGGCACAAACCCTTACGAGATGTCTGCACTAGACAATTATCAGAAAGCAGCGCTCCAGTCCGGGCAGTTAGCAATAGCACTCCTGCGACATTACGGACAGCCTGATGTTTCGGCAAAACTAGAGCAGGGAAAAAATGAAACTAAAAGGCATATTGTACATGTGACCTACAGGACTTGGATTATTACCTCTAAGCTTATTAAGAGTAAAAGCTGTCAGTCGGACCACCCTACCGCCAGGGAGGAAATCTAAGATTACTCAGCAGTAAAAGACATAAAAAGCAGACATGTATTCTCCGATCGGGCGAAGGCAGAGAGTGAACCACAGACCTGCTTCAGCTATCCAGAGCGGTAATTGGCTCACAAGAGCGACTACCACGTTAAGGCATTATCATTATCTAGCTCACATAACTGGAAATTCACGCTCTGTTCTTTAAATTGGCTTAACCAGCAGCATCTGCAGCACTTTAATTAATTACAGCAATTGGCGTACCTTAAAAGTAGATGCACAGATCTGAAATGATAATGCCCTGCAAGTAATAATTGTAAGCCAGCATTAATCCAGATCTATCCTAAACAGAACCAAGGGTACACTGTTGTGCTTCAATCCACAGGAAAAAAAAAGCTTCAATGTAGTAATTATTATTGTCCGTCCAGGTTCACCAGCAAACACTACAGTTCTACGTGACACTTTACATTCAATTAGCTCGGGAACGCAGGAGCTCACAACGTGCACAACAAAAATCTGTTCGGGTTTGATGCTCTCAAATCAAAATTCGGTCAGGCACATAAACTTGTGTTTCCCTCAAAAGATAAACTCAAAGTTAAAATCATAACAGAGACTCATTACCACTCTTTATTTTTAGTGCACTCCTTATAAAGAAACATAGAACCCAGATATCACAGCAAGCTCAGAACAAAGTTTTCTTCTTGACAGCCATTAGCTTCGCTTCAGTAAAAAAATCCACAGGCACTGTACACAAACGTGGCTTGTTTTTTTTTTTTTTCTGGTATCTGCAGCTCTAAAATACAGTAGAATTACTTTTTGAAAAATTGGAGACAAGAAGTTA
The DNA here is from genome assembly GCF_000690535.1 of Cariama cristata. Classification (NCBI taxonomy): domain Eukaryota; kingdom Metazoa; phylum Chordata; class Aves; order Cariamiformes; family Cariamidae; genus Cariama; species Cariama cristata. The sequence continues at coordinate 80,617 of NW_009631711.1, forward strand.
GAAAACCCTTTTGTTCTTTTTACATACAGCAATTCAAAATCTTTACTTAGAAGAAAATAATTTTTAGAAGCTTGACAGTGAAATCCATGTGCACGCTCCGGACACATTTAAAAGCTGTTCTGTAACAGACTTCTTCGTACCATTTTCCAGCCAGAACGTAAAACAACACAAAATAACTATCAAGCTTTGTTGTGACTTGCTTCTGCACAAATTCTGGTTTAAAGTCAGATTTTACATGCTGCAAAACGGGACGCAAGAATCTTAATCAAGTGTCTCATATGTAACGGCAGTTTAAACAAGCAAACACTTAAATAGCTCAGTGGTACTAAGTTGATCAAACCTGATCCTCAAATTCACACGCAATTCAGAGGCCAAAATATCTGGTATGAAGGCTATTACCAAACCAAATTTGAACTCCCCGTTTCTCAAACACCAGTGTTATCTTTCATTGCAGTCTGAAAGAATGAAACTTAACTTTCTTGATTCTAGCAAACACGTAGTAGTTTTGAGCATACTTTTAACCAAAAAACCCCACAGCCATAAACCCGACTAAGGGATGACCGGTTTTAAGTCGCAAAAAACGTTAACCCTCTAACACAAATAGATGCTACAAGCACAAAATATGCCTTTGTGTAATTTTGCCCAACACCCATTTTCTGAAAGCACGCCTGCTTTCCGCGTAACGTACAGAACCACCGAGGAGGCAGAACATCAGCAGGGCAGCGAGCGCAAGCCCGAACAGCTAAAATACCAGGGCTGATGCGGCAGCAAAAAACAGAAATAGCAATCCGATGTAGCAACACAGACATGCAAAAGGCAGCCAGAGGAGGAAAATACCTTTCCTAAAGCAGCAAAACTCCGGTGACGGTGCTTACATACTCTGTGCCTAGTGTGTTTGGGCTGGGCGGGCGGCGGTGAAGCTTCACTAGTATGTGCAATTTTAAGACGTGAATATCTGTGCTCAGATGTACTCTGATAACACGTTTATCGAGGGTGCACAGAAAACAACTGCGTGCACAAATAAACAGCTGCACACTCAATGTAATCACGTTCCTCTCCTGAGTATCCACTTACAAATATTAATCTAGAAACTACGTGTGCTACGGAGGCACCAGCCTCCAAGGAAAAAAGGCCACAGTGCTGGAAAAACATAAAATAATAATTCTTATCTAACGCTGATACTTATTCCACACAGTCACTCATTTCTGATGGAGAGGGATCACGAGTGCACAATGCAAGTTATTCGTTGACTAAATACCATCACGAAACGCTACGATATAAAGGTTGGAAGGATTAACACAAAAGGTCCCTCTCCAAGACAAATGTCTCCTTCATAGTTCAGTTCACAGCCATCATGACTGCTCAGTCAGGCCTACCATCCCCGAACGCCGGGTATATACCTGCAAACCAAACACGCCAAAGACTTTCAAAATCTCTTGTTGATACTGGCATATTTTGAGAGGAGATTTTAATTACCACCACGCTGAAAGAGACTTTTTAAACACGGGAAGACCACCAAATAGTTTCCGCTTCAAATCACAGCGCCTCCTGAAACAACTTCAACAGAGGAATTATGAATTTGCCAGGCTGGCAGGGTTTACACGCCGCTTCCTCCCTTCTCCTCCTTCCGTCGTGCACCTTTCCCAAGCAGAAAAACGTGAGACATGCAACAAAACACCCTATTTTTAAGTATTTCATATTTGCAAAAGCCTTACGCAATTTAACTGCACGTTTAGAGAGAGGTCACTTTTAAAAATAAACACGGAGAAATGAATTGATTAGCACGCACTAAAACATGTTGGGGTTTGCTGTAACAATAAAATTACACGGTGATTTTCAAACAAGCCATAAGTACTGGGGAGGGGGGAAGTGCAATTCATATTTCTAAATATATCTTCGGATTTAAATATTCTTCTCAAACAATTACGCTGTTTCACACGTTCCTACGTTTCAGAAACCATCTGGGCTGTGTTTATCTTCTCCTAATTCCATTTTCTAAGGTACTGGATCTTTCACTTTCAGTAACAGACTACAGTATGAAATACTCACATTTCTCAAGGAGAAAGGGCTGAATTTTAGTGCAGAGTATTTTATCCCTACTGGGACGGTAATTTTTCTGCTCCCTCTACTGGCATACTTTAAAAGCAAGGAAAGAAAAACCTGAAGGGCGTTCCAGCTTGTAAAACATAACGAAAAAATATTTTTTGTAACCTCAAAATAATTGTTCGCACAACTTGGCAAAACATTAATCGCAAATCCTGGGGATTTTTAAGCCATCAGCAAATTTCTGCCAGATTTCTTCGCTGTAAAAATTAACCGAGCACCTCGATATAAACATCTGGACCGCTCTGTGTTAGAATTACTTTCAAGCAGTCCCATCACCTGCCACTGCTCAGATCAAAACAGATCACTCCCCAAAACACACTACGTGGCTAGCAAAAGACCCTAAGAGCGATCTGTGGAATATAACTCCGCTCGATTACCACGGGTACACAGAAACCAGCAAAAACATCCTGAGCTTAATGAGTTGCTACTTAAATGCTAGCCAGTGCTCTGTGAACCATTTTATATTAAAATTGGATAGTTCTAAACATCACACATACAAGAAGTATTGTTTGACACAGTGCCATTTTGATGATAAATTGCAATCTACAGCTCAAATAATTCTACCCAGGGATTAACATTTCAGAAGCTGAGCCAGAGATTATGTGTGTGGATCTTGAATTTCATCATCTCCCTTCGGCACAATAGCTTATTCTTCCTTTTTTCATCTATTCTCTCATGAAGGGTCAGGAAAGCTTAGCCTTGCTGTTTCATTCATTTCATCTCTACATTAACCAGATACCTTGCAGTCTTTAGTTCTTACGTGTTATTCCATTACCAGCACTACGGCTACACCGCGCTGTGCTGCGGCTAATGAGGTATGTACCAAATCAAAGGGTGCCATCAAGTGGCTGTAGCACACTACCAGCATTATGCAAAGTTCTCCTTCTGCGAGGGGTTTCACCAGGACACGCTACACAGGGCGCATTAAACTCTGCCATCGTTTAAAGCTTTCGGGAAAATCCAGGTGCTGAGAGACGGTGGTCCCACACGATTTCATTTCCTTCCTTGTAAATTCCAAGGCGCAGCCTAAGAGGAGATGTCCCCGGGGGCCAGGAGGCTCCAGGATGGCTTCGGCCGTTGCGTGCTCGGCTACTCACCGCTGTGCACCGGAGGACAAGAACTGCCTCAATAACCGCTGAAAAGCCTCCCAACTAGCAATAGGACAAGAAGGGTGCTGCAGGGCGGGGGGTTCACAGAAGAAGGGGAGAACAAATACAATTACTCGCACCACCACACCCAGTTCCAAATCAAACCGAGTTCCAGATGACTTGTTAATCTACACTCATACTGAACTTGAAGACGATGCGAGAGCTCTTCCCTGCAACAATAGTGATGAGCATCTTCCGCATTACTCAGCGACGTGAAGTAACGACGACTTGATAGATAGTTCTTTGGCACAAGAGTTCAATATGCACCAAACAATTGGCTTTTCCAGATGAAATACTTCATAGCCAAAACCCATTTCCTATTTAACCCTTTTCTTCTAATCAATAATCCACCAGCTCCAAACCACAGCCCATTATTCCAACTCACCTTTGCCTGGTAGGTAAAAACCACCCAGCTAAAACCAAAAAAAAACCACTTTCCAGTGCACGGAGCCAGATTTTTCCAATGAAAAAGAATGGTGCCTTTCTAAGAGCTGTGGCAACTTTACTACCGTAGGAAAAAAGTTTTGCACGTGCCATGGGACACAGAAGAGTTTTGCTTGGTGGCGATGAGATGAGGCTGAAGATTACCCAGTTGTGCCTCACCAGATCACGGCCATCCACACCATGACTTCCAGAAACTCAGCTGTTACTTAAAATAACACCTTCGAGCTTGCACTTGCAAAGAAAATATCAAGAAAACGTGATTCAAATGGAATTGGTGAAAGTAGACACAATTCTCTTCATTTCTGAAAGGGTTCGGCTCTAAAGTATAAAAAGCTGAACAGCCATGAGCACTCCAGCACAACCGCTGACTCCTCAAGGATGTAACTTCAACTACTTTTTTCCTGTGGTAGTGACAAAGAAGTGTCCACACTCAAAAAAATACTCAAGGCAAATGAGGTCCAAATCCTTCTGAGACTGTTCGCATCTGCCCAAACCCAGCAGCAACATTCCCACATGTGGTCTGTCTACACAACCTGCCACCAGCTCAGGCAACCGCTCATAATTTGGGGTGCCTACCGCGGCCGCTCTGAGGAAGCGCGCAGTTACGACGCACCCTTGTGAAGACCAATAATGAATGTCGACCAACTGCAAAGCAACACTCGTGCGTGGTGGACCAAAGACAACCGGCATTTGTAATGCAGACAGAAGTCAGCCCTTAACATTCCCCACGTTCTCACCCATAGCCGACTGCGCGCTTCCCCACGTTCCCCTTACACGTGCTCACTTTAGCGGGTCAGCCAAATTCCCGATCCTGCAATACAGACCCCTCACAGGAAACCTGTACACAAACTTCCAAGGATCAAATTGGGGTGGGGGGAATAAATTCAGAAATTACCAAGAACCAAACTGAAGAGACGCTAAGCTACTTCCCAAAGTATTGCACAGCAAGTGAGAGTTACAGAAATTGAAGCAAGAGAGGAAGAGCTTGGCTCCCGTGAAGCAGCAGAGGGCTGCTTCATCCGAAGAGGAGACCGCAGGGGAAGGAGGCTGAGGTGGTGATGGAGTAGGCTGCATTAAAGCCAGAACTATTTCACCAAGTCTAGGTGAAACGCCCAAATTGTTCCACAGATCTTAAATATCCCTTGAGATAATACCTTTCCTCAACAACATCTATACTAGTTATTTATGCAGTCTATGTAATACCTTAAATCCTTCCTAATAAATGAGTTTCTTTGGTTATAATATATAATTAAAGTTATATAATATGAATTAAAACTAATTATGGGGCATTTATACAGATGATTCATGGAACAACAAGCACATAAACTTTATACTAATTCTTTGCTGACAGATTTTTAGGGTTATTTTCCAAATATTCCATTTTGCCCTTTCATTGACAAACAGGCAAAATGCCCCCTAACTCATCACACTCCTGTGGCTACTCCTGGCACCCGGTGCCTCCACCACTGAGGGTTTGGGCACTTACGGGAGCTACCTCTGCGCGAGCGGTTCCCTCGCTCTTGTTCCGCCTGGGCCCAGCAACAGCTCCTTCTCCCTGCTCCCGCTTTCCCTGCAACCCCACTCCCTCGGTCTCACCTTTTGGCTGCAGACGACGATTCCTACGCAGCAACGTTAGCCATGCCTTGCATCCTGCGCTTCTCCTTCTCAGGGAAAGATACGTTTGTTTTGGGTTTTGGTTTTTGGTTTTTTTTTTTTTTCTTTTTCTTTTATGCAATGCTCTGGGTAATCACAAAAAGAAAAAAAAAAGAGAATACCAGGAGAGTAGGGTTGGTAAAAAAAAAACAACATGGGTAGGGAAGAGAGGTGAAAAGGTATAAGGTTTTATCAGAGAGCGATTTTGACAGCAGTTGATTTCTATGTTCTTTCTATATTCTTTTCTGAATTTGTTTAGCACTTAAACGTGGAAAGCACTAACAAATCTCTCATTCCAAAAAACTTCTCACTCTTCATCAGGAAAAATGCAAATATAATTCATTTCCATGTCAGGGATCTACTTAAGAGAGATAATTCTTCACGTAATTTTCAACATCACTTCTGATTTGGTAAATACTGTACGTGTTCTTTGATTTTTCTGCTGTGCCTTCCCACGACTGAGGACTGTTTCACAGATTTGTTTTGCTTTAGGGAGCAAAGCTTCAGATAGCTTCCCACATCTTATCCCTTGCTGAGCAAAGTGCTCTTATGTTATAAATCATTAAAACTACGTGCAAAAACTGAGAGTCTTTGAAGAAAATCTCTGAAAACTAGTAAGTGTTGTTATTTTTAGGAGGCAAAGACCCAGCAGTTTCCTATTTCAGGCTGTGCAACCCAGGGTATTAAACCAAACTTATAGAGCCTGGTGTCCATCGCGCCCAGCCTGCCATCCTGCCACCCCGCTACACTTCCAGTAAGGACGGTCCGGTTTGTTCTCAGTTCAGGTCTACAGAAAACACACCAGAAGCAGAAATACTACTATTTAACAGCACAACGTAACACACAACTGCATCATCTTCAGACTTTAATTTAATCACGTGTGGCATATTATTACATTTTCTTTTTTCAGGCCGCTGGAAAATGTAAGAAACGTTGCTCAAGTATAGACCCCTGTGCTCAAATAGCAGTCTTGGAGCTCAGGGTTGCAACACCGTATGGGTTACAAATTTGGCAGAAATTCAGTTTATTCTTATATGCATGCTAGTAGATGGAACCACTGACAATACTGAACAGCTGTAAGATGGCACTTTATTTAACGCCATTTTATCCAATACCGTCTTTCCAGCCTAGTCTCAGGTTGCCACCACACCTAAGCTAAAGCAGAAGAAGTTCGTGTGTGCTGCCTGTTAAGATTCAAGAAGCAATTTAGCCCAGATATAGACAACGCAAGACAATGAGAAAGGAGAAACTTCACGTGAAAAAAACAATGATGACACTGCAGTATCAATTCAGAATGAAGAATGTGCTGGGAGGGAAAAAACCTGAATGAAATGGTATCAATTAAGTTACAGAGGTCAATTAATTTCCATTATATTAAAGTCTATTAAGACAGCTAACAGCCAAAGATAAGAGGCTGAAGGCAGCAACGCTCGGTGCTATTACACTGCCAGACGGTTCTCCTAATAACAAAGGTTTTCAGGAAGCCAGAACTCTTCTTTTTCTGTCAGCTGGCTACTGTTCTGCTGGTGGCCACTATTTTTAAATAATATGCTCCGAGTTAAATTACAACTGCTTGCATGTACAATCCTATCCAGTTACTTAATGCAGAGCTACATTTTACTCAATAATGGCTATTTTCATTTTTTTTGACACATATTTCTGTACCTTAATACCTTGCAATTGCATGTGCTCATCTCAAATCAACCAACATATTCAATTGGACTCCCAGATTATCTGCCTTTGAAGGTGACTTATGTCAAAGATATTTTTCTTTAAACATGCGTTGCCATTTTTTCCATTTTCCACACCGAATATTTTGTACTACATGGCTGCAACATACGCTGTTTCAGCACTGTACGGCTACCAGGTCAAAAATGAGATTTATCCATCATAATGTTGTCCCAGACAGTGGCATTTTACATAATGACATTCTGAACTGCATCGAGAGCAAACACATAGCCGTGACTGTATCTAAGTGTAAAAAACACACTCAGATGCATAAAACCAGGAAAAAAAGTGGCAAGCCGAACAAGCTTAAAAGCAAATACTTTTCTATTAAAAGGCAAGTTGTTCGGCTCAGCTCACGCCTAGAGTATGATTAGAACCCCACTGTAAAACAATTACCGAGACACTCTTCTGTATTTGATGTCTGAAAGAGAAACGGCCTCATGCAGACTCTGTCTCTTGCGTGCGCTGGCAAGTATATTTTACTGCTGATTTTCTATGAATAAACATATGCTAAGAGTGGCTGAAACACACTGCTGGTTTTAAACATGCCTAATGTAGTATTAGAGGTTTGTTTCCAAAGCTGTCTGCCTTGTTGATCGGCTCCCTCCCTCCAGCGGGGGAAGACCACCACTGGTAGGAGCTCGGACCAGCTCCCGCGCACCCAGCTCGAGGGGACACCTTCCTCCGGTGGGAAATAACCCTCCCAAAACCGAAACAAAATGGTTCTGGCAATTTAGAAAACAGTTGTCCTTTACCACTGTGAATCAATAATAACCATACAAATTATATGTCATCAGACTCGTTCTGCTGTAAGTGTTCCGCTGTACCGCGCGCACTGGGCTTATCAAGCCGGAGCCTAATAGCCAGGCGGCTCTGCCCAGCGGCCTCCTGCCTCCATCTTCCACTTGCGAGACCCTCTCGTCTAATTGTAGCATAAATATCAGAAAATGAGATGTCTCCTTTTCTAGAAAATTTTAAACGGAAATGCTGTAATACAGTTTTCAAAACTGCCGTATCGTCTGTAGGCAATTATGGTCGATACAGATCCACTTCGAGCAGTTATTAACACAGCATCAGAAACAACATCATTTAAAGGACAGTTCAGGCGCTGCATTTTATTTGGGAGATAAAAGATCAAATAACAAGACAAAATTTTTATAACTATCTTTGAAAAAACACCGTAGAGTTGGATGGATTCACACTTCATACTCTATTTTACCGATTCAAGATAAGTAAGGTACTAGAAGTGTAAAAAGTGAATTAGGTATTAACAGTTCTTTGAACAATTCACCTAAAACTCTCAGTGAGGTAAGATTTTTGTCATCTCGTGGCTCTGGTTGAACAGATTATTGCATATCAATGATAGAAAGGATTAGCGGTGCCCCCAATCTCCGGCGACGCGGGCAGAGCCCTGTTTTGGTCGGACGTGCCGCGTCCATCGCGGACGAACCCGCGGCAGGGCGGGAGCGAAGGCGGCGTGAAGCAAGCAGCAGGCCGTGCTCGGGGACGGGGCACGATGTCAGTTCAGAAAACAGCCCCCCCCGCGCCCCCCGCCCGGGCCCGCCGGTTCCTCTGCTCCGCGTGCGGTGCCCTACGGAGGGGGAAAACACCCATAACCCCCCCGGCATCTTTCACGCCTTGCTCACGCAACCCTTGCACTAAGGTCCCTTACTTGTCCCGCAGAACTTTGGTGTAAAACGCCTCCAACAGAACCCAAGGGCGCAATCCACTTCCATCACCCGCCGTAACCGCCAGCGAAGGTGCCCAACCCCAGGGGGCTGGTTAAGCCCGTGACCCCCGCGGGGTGGGTGCGGACGGCGGGGAGACTCGCCCGCTCCCGGAAAACTGCCCTAAAGCGGGGTCATTCGCTTTGCGCTCAGGCCCCTCTCCCACTCCTTACCAACGCCGAGCCCCTGCCTCGCATGGTGGTCTACTTTTAGCTGAAGACGCACAGAAGCACCACGGCGGTGCACGCAGGAAAGCACAGGGTGTTACTGAGTGCCCGCAGGATCAGGCCCCTCAGACAGATTGCCTACCCCATCTCCTTCAGAGCCAGAGCAGCCAATCAAGACGACGATTTCCGCAAGTTTTGCTCCAAAAACCTAATCTCGGAGATTCCTCAACTAGAACAAAGTGCTAAATATTTAATGTAAGCAAAAACTAAAAGTAAAACAAGTTTTCTGATTCTCTATTACATTTACAGCAGAGCACGACTGAGATGGCTGACAAAGCGGCGTTTAATTCCTAGCCGTATCTAGACCAGAATACCCAGCCTAATTTACACAGACAGACAGTCACAGTTCACATAATCACGTACCGCCGAATATGACAGGGGAATTAAAGGACCAGGAAAGCATGTCTGAACTATGAGCTTCCCGTTCTAAATGTATTCAATGCAGACATTTAATTCAGGAAAAAAAGGCTAACCAGGTCGGTTCTTATTTTAAGCCAAAAATTTATTTCAAGCAGAAAATATAAAATGAATGACAGAGGCTTTTTTGATTACTTTTTCTTAAATAAAGCAAATAGCCAATTTAAACTTAAGCTCCCACATGCTACAAAGATGCACTAGGAGAGATAGCCAAGGTTTTGTAATAAATTCTGCTATAGCAACTGATCAGCAAGTAAGGAATCATCTTATTCCGTATGCCAGTCTTTTTCCCCAGGTTCTTCCCGCAAACAGAGCTGACAGTACTCGGAATTTCAATTCACTACGCTACGCTGGCATTTATTTCCAGAAACAGGTGAGAACATTTGACATCTAGACTTGGGCTTTTATTCTGATGTAAAGCAAAACTTGCTCTTACAAAGTTAGCATCGCAGCACTGATGGATTAAGAGAAGAGTTAAACACCCAGTATAAAAGTCTGATTTTACCAAAATTCTGAGCTAATTACTGCTCCAATTCAAATGAGCGGCTATTTCTTGAAAAGCCCGATTTGGAAAAGCAATATATTCAGAGCTGTATCTGATGAAAACTTAACTTCTTGCTAATACCCCATTTTATTGTATCGCATTTAAAAGTGGTCACCTTTAAGACTAGAAACAAATTCATTTTTACATCCCATCCACCTGCCCTCTCTTTCCCATTACTTTCCCATTCTTTATCACCTTTGCGTTGTCATGCCTAAAAATAACAAATGGGCATTTTAGGAGAGAGAAATAATCTCTCCAAACCTGTGAGTGATACAACATGCTTTAGGGCATTCAAAATGAAAAATAATCGCAAGCAATCGTGATACAGAATTTCTAGGGGAAAAAATTATAACAATGCACTTGCTCCAATAAAACGAAACCAGATTATGTCAAATGTTCTGCAACTTTTTCTAACATTTCTTTCATTTTGAGGCTTTGCTCACATTTGAGCAGAGGCCAGTTCAAAACCCTTTTCGGGTTAGGGTTCCCGAAATCACGCAAGAGCAACAGACAGAAGGAAGAGTCAGATCTTATTTTTCAGCTTAAACTTGTTATTTTGTATGACTGTTTGCTGTAGGCTAGCATGAACAGCCAACTCTAAACTCCTTTATTTCCTCAGTTCAGCAGCTTCGTTGGACATACTTTCCTGGAGAAACAACTTGGAATACCCTCATTGGTTAAGGTATTAAAAAAAAAAAAGACTAGAAGCATGGATGTGTCTCACAGAAGGACGTACATCTGTCCTCTTATAAATCACCGTCGAAAGGATGGCACGGTTTTCTTCACCATTCATTACCTTAATATTCAAAAAGGCACTATTAGAAAACAGTGGTCTAAAACAGAAGACCGTTGTCAAAACATTTCAGAAGACTCTCTGGGAAGGACAGATGGAGAAGCACCTTCAGTTTCCAAGGTGTCAATAGAAGAACAGCCTGGAAATTCAGGGCAAGGCTTCAGCAGGCCGGCGACGGTGTGCGGGCAGAGCTGGGCACGGGGCGTCCCTGGAAGCCATGGGCAGCGCCAGCAGGACGCTGGCTCACACAAACGGGTCCTTAGGAGGAGAACGGCAATGAAATCCCACGTGTAACCGCTATCACGTATTGCGGCTGATTAGTCAGAGGCGAGAAGAAAGGAGGGAGCCTCCAGCCATGCAGAAAGCAGAATCTGTTCTCCACGGCCGTAATTGGCAAAACAAGAAACAGCAGCACTAAACTGTACCGACAGAGGTCTAGGCCAGAAGGATTCCCAGCAGCACGGGCAACGGAGGACTGGAACAGTCTGCCTGGAGACACGGCAGGGACCCCATCTTAAAAAGTTTTCAGAAACTGTTTGGGCAAGCGTTTGCCTGGAATGATGCTGCCTTGAGGCAACAGGCCAGGCCAGGCCGCCTCCAGCCCCAGCCCGGACGAATCTATGAGCAAAGCTCCAACAACAGCGGGAGGAGCACTCTTCTCCATCCATCTCCCAAATGAGGAGGTCTGGGATGTCCTCTCCTGCAGTTACCACAGAGCATGTTCTGATAGGCCTGCCACATCGGAAGGGCAATGTGGTTAGCATCAGGGATACCGCGATGATTGGCAGCGCCTCGGTTACACGGATGCTATGGAACGGGCTCACTCGCTACAACCCTGGGCCCTGCAAACAACCTCGATGCAAAGGCACAGGGGGGAAGATGGAGGAGCCTACCATGAACCTTGGAATATATCAGTACGCCATTTATTAGCTATTAGTGACACAAATCTGGGCTCAAAAAACATTTTCTACAAAAAGCTGGAAAAGCTGTTTCACAGACCAAATCTTTTACCCTCTGAAAACATTCTATGAATTTTTCAATTTCATTTAAGAATGTAGGAGGTAGCTGTCCACAAAGCTGTCAGCAAACAGGCAAATGTGATGCTCCGTCCGCAATGGATGTTCTTATGCGCTTTCCCACGCTTTGAGCATGCTAGGAAGCAAAATGAGATTTTTCCATCACTTCAGCTACCTTTATTTTAGGCAAAGTTCTCAGACCTAGAGCCAGTGAAAGCTTCAACATATTTGGACCAATTTAAACCTCCACTCTTCCATCCTGTCCCTTTCTTCTTTCATTAACTACACAGTCTGCAGAGATCAAGAAACATAGCCCAGCTATTCAGGCCAGCTGAATGCTTCTTAGAGACACAGTCTTCATTTCAAGTTGACTAAAACTCATCAGCTGCCCTCTCGTTGAGGGGATGCTTAACAATTGCCCCAGCACAGGCCACTTCACTGGGAAACTATTTTACTGCTAACAGACAAAGATGTGTTGAGAAACACACCCTGTTCTTTTACTTAAACGGGAGCGCATGGAAACCCCGCGGAAAGTCTGACGGAGGCACTAATGCTGTTTGTCAGAGTTCTCCCTGGTACCCGCAGAGTCTCCTGCCACACGGAAGCTCTTTGTTGAGCACTGGTACACCAGAAACCCCCAGAAAGCAAATTCGTAAGAGAAAGCAGAAGTTAATGCTGAAAAAATTAACACTGGAATTTGGAGCTCAGACAATAAAAGGAACCAAGTGTGGAAACAGCACACGTTCAAATTACCCGTAGGAGCAATGAGAGCGAAAAATCACTCACTAGAGGAAGGGACTTACATTGTTAAGTGGAAGGCAACTAGTCCTTCTTCTCTAACTGAATAGGCAAAATAAACTAGGGCCAATCTGTAAGATTTTGAAATCCTACTACCTCTCCGCAGATGGATAAGTCTTACTCTTAGCTATGAATTTCTTTCTCTCCAACTTGCAACAGCCAATCTGAACATCCAGTATTACTATTCAGAAGAGCGCAAAGAACAAGACAACTCCAAGAACTGCCTCATGAAGAAAAAAGAGATAATCAAATACACAGAGTGTGGTCAAACAAAGATAAAATTAGAGACAAGAAAGTTAGCGGTAAATATACAAAGAACGCAGCTGTGAAGGAGGTAAAACATGGGAGAGGCTGATGGAAAATGAGTATCGACATTTAAACATTAAGAAACCATGCTATGATCCGATTATTGGTGGATTAGACATACAGTAACTGACAAAGGTTCACTTACTAGAATACAAATGCAGAGTGACGAAGACATCAAAAATATAGTTAGGAAAAAAAAATCCTGTAATGACCAAGGTGATGGATCACAAAGTACATGTATTTGCAGGATTAAAAAAAACAAAAAACCCCAAACCAAAAATAACCCCAACCTAACACAAAAAAAACCCCCAAACAAATACCTTGTTTCATTTTTATTTTGGTTATCTTGCACAAATCGCCTCGCTGCTACTTAAAAATTCCTCTGAAAGCCCAGAGTAATCTTGTTTTGAGTTTGGTAGCATCTGCCAGCAGAAGCATCAAACTCCAGCTGAACATCTCTTTCAGCTGACCTTTGCTCAGCCCTACCGAAGCATTACAAAGTGACTTTGGAGACTGACTTTTAATAGTAATAAAAAGAAAAACAAACAAACAAACCAA
>NW_009631712.1:0-2352 GCF_000690535.1 Cariama cristata
AAAAAAAAAAGGAAAAAACCCAAACAGACAAATAAACAAGCTGAAAAGAAAAAAAACTCCTAAAGTGCTGACTGGCTTGAGCTGCTTCTAGCACCTCTTGTATGGAATAAGACTTACAGCACTGTTGCCAGCAATTATTCAAGCTGATTTCATCCATAAAGTTACATGTGAGCAATTGCAGGATATGGTAACTACGTTTTCTGAGACATCTTACTATTGTAATTCCTTCATTCACCATCCTTCTTCCATGCACTTCTTAAGGAAAATTAAATCCTCAATACTCTTGCATCGTAAAACATGTTAGTAGCTGGAGACAATATGCACATCCTTCACAATTAACAAAAAAAATTAGTTCATTTTCAGAACAAAGCATTATTAATTTAAGAATCACAAACCAAACAATGGTAAATAGGAAACCCTTTTCAAAGGCTGCATGCCAAATATCTTGCTTTCAAATACAATGCATGCAGGAGAAATAAATTCATCCAAGCATAATTAAATTAAAAATGTTTTAAGTCTCTTTCAGCAGCATAATGGTTATTATTTTTAAAGTCTCCTCCAACCAAACTGGCCTGGGATTCAAATGCTGACCTTTGCTTTTCTACAACCATATAACGGTCTGACGGGTCCCCATGGCTTTGCACTGCGGTAATACCAGGAGATAAAGCCTATACGTACTGTTCTGCTTCCCCATCCTTGGAAACAGGCTTCGTTGTACCACCTTTGCTGTCTTCACTTGCTGCTGCTGCTGCTGCTGTTTTTTCAGGAAGTGATGCCAAATCTTTGAAAACATCCACATAATGCCCAAAGCCCGGGCCCCAGTTCAAGAGGTTGTCCCAGTTGAAGCTTCCCGCTTGCTGCCCCAGCTTTACGGGCAGCGAGCAATCCCCAACACTGGCGGTGGTCGCCTGTGCCCCCACCGGCCCCCCCTCGCCTCGACGGCCAGGGTAGCGCCGGGGCTTCAGCCTGGCACCGTAGTTGTCCTCGTCATCCGCATCGGACTCATTGACCTGGGATAACTTGGGCATCCTGGAGGTGTACGCTATGGGCTTATCCCTGTCGTACTCCATCTCCGAGCAGGTGAAAGACTCGTGGGAGTCGCTGTCGGAGGAGGACTCGGGCGCAGGAATACCATCAGCCGGGTTCCTCGTCCGGGACAGAGGCCTTCTGCAGTCCTCCTCAGAAGAGGACCGGCCATGGTCTGCGCTGCAGATGCTGGGGTTTCTGGGGCGAGGGGTGTTCAGTCTCTCCACCTCTTCGATGGACAGCCCCACCGGAGGAGCACTCTCCAGAGGGATCTGCCCGATGGGCTGCTTCAGGCGGCTTCCCGGTCGGGAACTGTGGCTCGCCATGGTCTGTGGACTCTTACTTCTCCTCCCCAGTCGAGTGGCGTAGTTAAAAATGCCAGGCTGGCAGACATCGTTGTGCATCTCCAGCGGGCTCCCTTCCCTTATGGCGAGGTGCAGCTCCCTCGCCGGACTGTGCCTGTAGAAAGTTGACGATTTGGAGAAGGGTGCAGGGCTGTGCCGAGACAGGGGGTTGGGAGTAGGGCATGCTGAGTGGCTTAAAGATGTTGTCCTCAAGCCCTGCCCGTAGGCGGGTTGGTAGGTCAAGCTGCTGGCTCCCAGGGGCATGGGGGACTGCCGCGCGAAGCCCAGAGGGCTGTGCCTCTGGATGGAGAACTTGGGCGTGTGGCTCCGAAACTGCTTGTAGTGCTGGATGATGTCGGCGTCCGATGGGGCGATGCTGCTGGCATTGTCGATGTCGTAGTGCTCAATCTCGGGCTCAGGGGAAGCCAGTGGGGCGCTGGGGATTGTCTCTGTGGCATGTGGGATATCGGTTTCATCATAGATGAGATATGGGTTTTCTCTTTCGATGATATCGGGTTTCGGGTTCCCTTCAGGTTGCTTCCTGACGGTCATGTCATCGCCATAGGGCGGAATGTTGTCAGGGTCATCAAATGCCACGTTCTCACTCCCTTTTTTCTTCTTCTCCTTCGTTTTCTTCTCCTCTTTCGGGGCTTTCGACTTCTTTCCTCGGCACTGGTTGCAGAGGATGAGGCTGAGGACCAGCAGCGCCAGAACCGTCGCGCAGCTGCCCACGATAGCCGGCACGGCCCAGAGGGGCAGGGACAGCTCGGCGGGGTGTGGGGACGGGAGGCAGATGTGGCCACCATTGATCCCCGCTCTACACTCATGGCCCAGAGCACACGAGACCCCCAGACATGCCACCACTGCCTCGCACATCCGTCCTGTGTATGCCTCGGGGCAGCTGCAGGTGAAGCCGGTGTGCGGTCCAGGCTCGCAGCTGCCCCCGTTTTGGCAGGGGCTGGAGGCACAGGCGCCTGGTGGG
>NW_009631712.1:2452-20633 GCF_000690535.1 Cariama cristata
GTGGCGAGGCTGTGCTTGCCAGCAAAGGGAAGGTTCTCCCCACCGTACTTGATGTAGGAAATGCAGCCATCGAAGCCTAGGAGAAAAAGCAACAGTCATGTTGGGACCTGAAGACCGAGTATGCACTGTCAACAAAGGCCAAAGACACTCTGAGCATCAATGTCACTCTAAAGGGGAAACCTTTTGAACCAGCAGATGACAAGATCTGTGGTGTGCCTCTTGCCCCCTGAAACGAAAGGGGAAACACAAATACAGAAGCAACAAAATGGAAAACCCAGTGCTACAATGGAGGCAACAGCCTTATTTTGTGATGTTGTTTTAAGTAAGGTGCAGGGTAAATCACGCTGTTAGTTACGCACGTGAAGCCTCCATATTTTCATGACTGAATCTTATGTGTACTGAGCTTATGGTTGCTTCCCCACACTTTTAGCTTGTGTTGTGATTACTGTAAAAATATCTGCAATGTTAACCACATAACGGTGCAATAGCTGAGTAACTTCACTTATTTTGCTACATCTAATCTAGTAGGATTTAATGTCTTTAAAATGAATTTGAACAAATACTCCTTCTAACAACTTCATTCAATTTACTTAAATGTTTTCACTTCCTAATTTTCCCATATTTCTAAAACTTCTTATCATCTACACAGAGAAACCTGTGCACAGCTGGTTTGGCTACGCTAGCAGAAAATACTAGCTTCCATTCCCCTTTGCTTGTGTGCTTTCCTCTTTCCCCTATTCTGAGCTGAAGTTGCCTACCGTGCTTCAGCTAAGCCTCCTGTCTTACCATCTCCTAAAATCATGGCAATACTTTTATGTCTCTGAATATTGAGTGACTTTTTGCCAAACTTCCCACTGCTTGGCTGTAGTGCTACCCTCTCAGTAGTGATGTTGATTTTCAGTGCTGTGAGAGCCCAGGGAGATGGGATTATCCACGGCCTTTGTGCGGTGGTTGTGTGTGAGGTCGCAGGAAAATCCACCTGCCTTTTGCCAGCCTAAGAATTTTCTGTGTTCTCCAGACTTCACCCTTTCTGCAAGGGTTTTAGGATAGTCCAACCTCATGCTGACCTCTACTCGGAGCTGTGACAAAATGGTGTGCAGAGATGTGTTTGTAAGTAATGCTCCCAGTGTCCACATGCGTGGTTGATGTAGGAAACATGGTTATTTCTCCTTAACTTCTAATGGGTTCTCCTTGGGATGCTGTGCGTCATGCCAGGTTTACAGGAGAGTATTATTCAAGACCAAAATTATCAGCCATCATCAATAAAAATAATCAACAAGCAGAAGGAAAGTGCCACTACTCTGTTCTGAAGCATCGCGCTCGAGTGAAACGAACAGGAGCAAATTTTCCATGCATTAGTAGTGGCAGAGAAAGGTTCATTTCTGCAAACATATTGCTGGAATGGAAGAACAGCCACTATGAATGGTAACTTTGTGAATAAGTGTGGAAACCTCTGTAAAAACGGGTAGCACAGAGAAAAAGGTTATGCATATTTACTCTGTCATGAAATAGCAAATGTACTCAAGTTGTATGAGGTGATATTACAGATTTACAATCTTCAAAGTATGTTGCTTTAAAATTTGAACACGCTCTGATGTCAGAAATGAAATATGAGTTGGGTACCAACATCAAATATGTTTCACTGAGAGATGTAAGTCATGTGGTGTAAAGGGACATGAAAGAGCCTTCTAAGTTTTGCAAGCATGCTATTTCTGTATCATTTCCATTCTGAAAGAGATGTGTTGTCTTTCAACATTGCCTATATTTTAATTTTCTCCTGTTCTTACAGTCCCAAACAAAGAGGAAATGGAGTATTTAGGTTCAGGTGGGAGCCCAAGCAAAATGGACGATTACTTTGCCACATGCCTGGTAGTCCCTTGCCACAGTGATGTGATAAACAGCAACCAGGATTTTGTCAGGTCTACCTGGGTTTGAAAACGTTTCTGGATATACCAGCTTCACAACCCTGGAACTGTCACCCATGTGTGTTTCTGTCTGCCTTTAACAGTACTGCAGATATTTTTGACTCTGAGTTCATGGAGAGTTTTATACCTCCCCCTTGTAAATCCTTGGTATGTCGTACACAATGTAATCCAATATTAAAATAAAATAAAATCATATGAATAAAAGATTTTGGATTGTGTATTCCTAATGGAAGCCAGACATTCCTAATTTGTCTGCCACAGCATCAGGGAGTGGTGAGAAGTCAGTATCCTCAGTTTTCTTTGTTCCAGCTTTCCTAAGAGCCTCCGATTTTTCCATGCATACGGTGCTCATAAAACATATATGTAAAAAGGGTAAAGGTTAGCACAGCATCCATATGATTTCATACCACATTTCATGCAAATTCACAATACACAAATGTGAAGTGTGAATTTACTCCACTCAAAGATACTTTATATGGTCACTATTCTTGGAGTCAGGAAGATTTTTCAATACAAAAACTCTGTGACACCTACGCTTACATTATCTGGAGTATCTCACAGTTTGGAGCTAAAAATCACTTCCATCTTTACTTATCACTGGGGGAATGATATCAAATATATGTTATCTACTTCTTTTGCCAGGGTTTAAAACAGCTGCTTTAACTCTTGAGGGAGACTGATTTACTTCTAGAACAGCTAGATGCCGGTCAGAGGGTTGTTCCTTATCGTCCTTGGTTTCTGTTGCTCAGAAATAAATCCTAGTCTTCATTTGACAGCAGGATAAAGCAGGAGGAAGTTGGAGTTTCAGAAAATATTTTAATCATATTAATAACAGGCTAAATCCTGCAGTACTTACCAAACCCCTACAGAGACAAAGTTCTCATTAAGCATTTTTGCCCAAGTAAAAGATTTGCCTTGATTTTCCAGATTCTGAGCCAGTTAAGGTATAGATCCTTTCCTCTCCATTAGTATAACAAAATTATAACAACTGATTTATAGACAAGCAAGCCAACCCACCCCCTGCCTCCAAAAAGCCCTGCAGATGGAGTGCCTGCTTTTGGAAACAACAAGGCTGCAAAGCGTACTAAAGGAACGAAGTCTGCAATCCTTACTCATTCAAACTGCCATTTTTCTGGCAAAGGATGGAAGTATACTAATTACTGATAAAGAATAACAGTACTTTCTGCAACCTTTAAGCAAACAGAGACCCTTTGTTCAAATGTGCTTATGAGCACTATATTAAAAAAAAAATAATAAAAATTACCTGCAACTGTGCTCTTGAAAGGTTGGCTTGATGGGATTCCTCCCAAAGAAATTGTAAGAACATTTAGTCCACCAAAGTCTTGTGTGGCATGGAGGATGTCTCGGCTATGAATCTCGTCGACCGACAGGATAGTAGCAGACCCGTTCTTCTCAATGAGTACCGAATGCCACTGACCATCCGCAGCGTACACTTCTGGGATATTTCTTTCCACTTTCCCAGCAATTCCAGCATCGGATATGTAATGCACTTTTCCGCCTTTTATCTGATCAGAAGAATACAAAATGCATCATTTGAAAATGATATACACATAACCGCTCCTATACACATATAACCAATGTAATGCCTATTCAGTAGAGCTACAGTAACACGTGGCTTCAGTTGTAATAGGAAGCCTGGATGTATTTTTCCCCTAATAATTGTTTGGCACTAAAAATGCATTAATTATTTAGTACTAAAAATTTGGCCGCAATTAACTACATCATTGCATCTGTAGAAAACTTATTTTTTTTTTTGTCATCCACTCATTCCCTGGCTAATCTCATAAGGGAAAAACCTATTGAAAGGCCAGCATTTTAACCAATAAAAGAATAATTCTTCCTCCTTCTTCAATGCAAGTGTAGAAAACGCTTTGCAGAGTAAACAGATGTTGTCCTTGACAAAAAAACTTTTCATTATCACACAGTAGGAATATATACAGCATAGCAGGACTTCAGCAAGATTCCCATTTTATATCTGCTTTTTTCTGCCAATTTGCATTTTGCAGAAAAATTGTTGTATTTTAGAAACCTTTCTGAAGACTTGCAAAGTGTGTTATTTTGTGGGAATTTTCAAATGGTGCTTACTTGAGCAAACTGCTTTTAAACTTGTGAGCCGTTAGGAAAAAAAAGGTACTATTGAATTCCATGAAAAATTTTTTGGCTTTTCCTCTAGGAATGACGCCTCGCAATTCTACTGAATCATGAGATGCAGGATTTCAAACCTCTTATTAGCTCAATATTAAATGATCACAAAATGAGATCAGTGCAAATTCTGCATTTAAGATACAGGAGTTTAAAAAAAAAAACCACACAACATCCAAACCCGCCAGCTTCTCAAATATTGCATAAAAGTCGGGTACGTCAGCGGACCTCCTAAAGACATACAGACTTGTGTACAGCTCATACAGGGTGGCTCTGCCGCTTGTTGCAAGTTCCCTTCCACACCCTGCACGTTTGGTCATACACGTTTTAATAAAACGACTATTTTCCTCCAGTGTTCCTGGCTGCAGCTCGGTCGGTCCGTCATCTGTCACACGAGCGTGCAGAACGTGCACACCCACAGTCCAGGAAAGGTTGAAGCCCCAGGTTTGTTGAAAGCTCTCTAAGCCTCGCATGCTTTGTTCCAGGAAAAATAACGTTCACCTGGGAAGAACTGTGAGGTGACACACCGGCTACAAGAATGCTGCTCTCATTTCCAGAAACTGTTAAATGCTCTGGATTTACTTCTTTAGTGATGCAAGCTGAGGACTTTGTTCATACAGATCAGCTTTAATATGGCTGTAAGACCACGCTCATGTCTTGGCAGCAGCCTGAACTAAATGTATCTAGCACGTATTCCATTTGGATCAAGAAATACAATGGTTAATACGTACATGCGCTTCATTTATAAATGCAATAATTTGGACTGTTTTAAAATGTATTGTTTGAGGGACTCTTTGATAAAGCTGCCCCTCAGAGATACAATGCTTTTGTCGCTGTCAAAGACAGGTTGTGCACATCTAAAGTATCATGCAGCCCAAAGAAAATCCCACATTTGGAAATGCAGTCACACAGACTATTATAATATATGAAATGCCATTTGCCACAATCAAAAGCATTTATAAAAAGATTAACTGGGCCAAATATATACATATGTCTATAACCTGTAATTGATTTGCTAGTCTTATTTTGTCTTTTAGGCTCCATGAAAATACTGCCTTGTATTTTGGTCTTTATGTAAACGAAAAGAAATATACCATATCAGACAATATCCTCTAAGCTTACGGGAAGACTAAGCACAGAATTGTTACTTTTAATTCCACATTAGAGAAGAATCGTAGAATTATTTACCTGCCAGCAACTGATATTTTCCATACTTTTAGAGACTTTTTAGCTCTATTTCTTTTTCTTTAAAATTGCATGTGACTAATGATAACAGACTCATAAATAATATACTAGTGGCATTTGTAAAACAAAATTTCCAGAGACAAGACTGGTCCATGACTTCTTCAACCAGGAAAAAATAAGGAATGTTCTTCTCAGTTCCTTGAAGCACAACATATTTCTAAATTTGAAACAAATGCTGATGCTGACAATACTGAGTAACACCCATTTCTGGGTTTTATTTAAATGGCAGAGCAACTGACAAGTAGACTATAATGAAAATAATGAACCACTAAAGCAAACATATTCCTAACTACATGGTTGATTCAACTTTACTAATGTTCTGAGTCTCCTTTACTGAACAAATTGCTTCTTATTTGTCTTAAATCTGAGCACTAGTCTTTACAGATTTATAGCCCACTGGATGAGATATCATTTAAATGAGCTATGTTCTGATTTATTTCTGCAACTTGATATGTGCATAGAATCATAGAATGGTTTGGGTTGGAAGGGATCTTTAAAGATACCTAGTTCCAACCCCCCTGCCATGGGGGACACCTTCCACCAGACCAGGTTGCTCAAAGCCCCATCCAACCTGGCCTTGAACACTTCCAGGGATGGGGCATCCACAGCTTCTCGGGGCAACCTAGGCCAGTGCCTCACCACCCTAACATATGTATATATTAGCTCACATAGGTAACGTGTAATCCACATTCTCTACCTGTACAATTCATAGCTCTTAGAGCTACAGTTATGCTAACTTAATCTGATTTCAGATGAGATTTTTCAGCTAAAACAAGGCAAGCAATTTCACCTTTAACCTGCTGTATTTATCCCATTACTTCTAATTGAATTAGTTGCAACGTTATTATTTGTAGGAAAATAATCTGTGACAAAGAGCTTTAGTAATAAGGAATCTCTTCCTTTTTGTGGGTTTTTGGGGGTGCATTTTCCATTTGAATTTGACCATTGTTTATTTTAATCTGTTAGGTTTCGCACCTTTCCTGGATTAAGGATCCTGTTATATCATAAAGACCTCTCTTGGGTTCTTTGGGGGGAGTTTACATCATTTAATGAATCAGATGCTCATAGTCTCAGTGGGTCTGATTTATTACCATTTGTCTAATTTTACCCCAATTCCAGCCACATCAAAACCAGTTAACAATAACAGGAAAAATATGGAGGCATGGAAGTAGCCCCAGGACTCATAGCTTTTCCCTAGCACAGTTTAATATGAAAAAACACACAGCAGGTTTTCTCTGAATGCTTACACTTTGGGTAACAACATTAAAAGACTCAAAAGTCAAGTTATAAAATTGTCTATTCTGAAGACTGACAAGAGAGTTGTAAACAGAAGTCCCTAAAGCTCATCTTCTGCACCAGGAGTGGATCGAGATGCCAGGGAGACCTACACGTGGGTTGGCTTCACTGACATCTTGGGCCACCGCCAAGGGAAGTGCTCATCGTGATACCCACTCTGGTATGGTACGCGGTATGATCAGAGGCGCAGAAGCCATACTGTACTAACTACAGTTAAATTACTACAGTTTTATTAACCAGCATCATCTGGAACTTTTCGGCAATAATTGGTACAGTGATGTTACCTCTCCTTCCTCAAACTGCTGCATCTGTTACCAGGCAAACCTCTGCTCTTTGCCCTTGCACAGCTGGGTCTGGGACTTGACACCCTCTGCTTGCTTGTATAACTTCACCAATATTAACAATAACAAGAGTGTTTGCATAAACACACCACTAGTGCTTTCAGCCAGGAAAGGCAACTCTTTTTCTTTTTTTTAATAATACTTGTAGAGCTGAGCTAGCAAATTCTACTAGGGAGAAAAAGGTAGTATTTGTTTTTTTCTCTCCAGAACTGAAAATAATGAGATCTTATCTTCTAATATGACCGAGGCAGAAACTTCCTACCAAATGATGTGGTAAAAGCATACGCAGGGAAGTAATGCAGACTTGCTTCTTAAGTACAGCCAGTGTGTCAGGAAAGCTCTGTACCTCTGATCGGGCAGGTGGAGAATATCCATGGGGGTGAAGCTTAGAAAGTGTGAATTTCTGTACGAGTTTCTTTAAAAGTCAGGGAAAAAACTTGGAAAGCCTTACAGCAGTCAAGGAAACTTGGAGCTTACACCAACCCAATAAAGGGGCTTGCCAACATCACTGCTGTACTCATTTAGAGTTATGAGTAAATGGACTGAGTCATAGCCAGGAACTGAACCATCGCTTTCTCTTGAGAAAGGTAACTTCTGCAGCAATAAACTCTTTGGGAACAAAACAAAACTGTGTGGCATTTTAAGCATTAATTCAGCTATGTATCTCAAAATAATTTGATATTGACATTGGTCTATGGGTAACCTCATGAATTCAAGTTATCCCTCACTTCCTAGTTTGAGAAGCATAAGCTACACTAGTAGGAATTAATGAAAACTTTTTGGCAATTGTTTGTCACCTTAAGGAGGGTCTGGGTTTGAGGCCCAAAAAAATCAGAAGATAAAAGGCCAATAATGAAACGATTTGTTCTGTAGAGTATAACTTAATGATGATAACAAATATGGCAATGAGTACTGTTCTTGCTGCCTTAAAACAGTCACTATTTGGAATCTAGACAGAACTGATTAGATACAAAACCATCAAGATCTTCTGATACCTTGGCAAATAGCAAGGGAATTGTTGAGAAGATGAATGATACTGGAGCAGTGCCTAGCCTCAGTTAAAGACCTACTATTTTATAAAGGAAACAGCAAGAGTAATGGAAAAATGTGATTTTGATCACTATGCACAAGGCAGTCCAATCAAATCAAACTCAGCATTAGCTGTAATCTTACCTTCACGGTAGTGAAGTTGCTGCTTTCCTGGACGTGAACTAAAACGCCGTTCTCGCTTCTTGTCCTGAACTTCACTTCCAAGCGAACCACATTCGGGGGTCCCAGGACAGTGCCTCGAGTGCTGTGTCTCATCATGTATTCTCGCTTCTTGTTTGGGCTCATGTGGTAGTCAAGTCGTCCTTTGCCTTCCAGCGATAAGGCAGTGTCGGCAGTAATATCTGGGACAAGGACGAGGAAGTACTGAGTACATAGCTCGTTACAGCTACAGCGATCATCTGCCTAATAACGACCATTTTCGTACAGAACAGAGATCAAGTTCAGAGCAGGTCAGGGGGGAGAGCAGGAGTGAATGGCAATTTCAGCCCCTCTGTTCTTTGGCTTCAGCCAGAATGTGTGTTTGAGAGTGGGAGTGTGCTAGTAATTTACTGCTGCTATCAGTCAATAGTAAATTAAAAGTCGCTAGGGAACAAGTGAGGGAGTAGGGAAAAAAATTTGGCGCTCAGAACTGTAATTCCTTCCCAGGGATGTTACTGTTTCCATTACTGCAAGCAGGGTTTCATGATATATTGAACTCTAAGCTCTTCAGGGCAGAGATAATGACTTTCTATTTGTTATGGCATAAAAAAAAGAATAAAAAATGGCAGAGCACTGACTACCAAATGCTGTTAAAATTATGGCTAAATTCTTTTGTAAACCGGTGCAATAAAAGCATATAAATCAGCTAAACAATAATGGGACATGTAAGGAAACAAAGCCGAGTCATTACGCTACAACTACATGGAAATAAATCACTTCGCTCTCCTAGACAATGCTGTATTGATTTACAGAGCTATCCATATGCAAGTTAATAACCCCAGAGTGTAAATCGCTTGTTTTCATTTACATTGACCGTATTTTCTTGCATATAATCTGTCGGTCATTTGATAAAAAGGCCTACAGTTTGGAGAAGCCATAAGCACATGCACACAATGTTTACGTAAAGGGAAGGGTTTTCCATAACCCTCTTACCTCCCCATAGCAGACAAATCCCTCCTAAGGGATAGCTTTATTTTAGTTAGTGATTATACATTATTGGGAAGCTTTAGTTTTAAACGAGTGCGAGTTACCTGAAACATGATATACAGACAGAAAACATAATATATGTAACTTGTTGCTATCTTTAGGTCATAAAAGGACAATAGTCCATTGTCGACTTTTCCTTAAAAATTATTTAAGAGGCAAGCATGCTGCTTGTTTTCATTATTTTATAAAATTCATTACCCCATGTCCCTGAGAATAAACTCTTAATGGCATTTGGTTAAACCATACTTAGGTGTACATTAAAGAAAAAGACAGTAAAACCCCCTCCATACATTTCTCACAGTGCTTTCCCGTCAGTCCATCTTTGCAGTGACACTGCTGCCAGGACCAGTGATCAACACAGGTGCCACCATGTTGGCAGGGGCTGGTCGTGCAAGCACCTTCTAGTCTGGGACATCTGAAACAAATCAGAAAAGCAGATGCTGAAGAATGCACGCACAAATGAGCGGAGCAAACATGCTGGGAAGCGTCCTGTGTTTGAATGATACTCCCTTTCTTCACCCCCGGAGACGCAAAAATGTAGAGGTTCTTCTCCATAGACAGCTCATGTTTCTAAACAGATTCCAATTTTGAGTGTCAAGTTATGACAGTCTTACGGAAGAGAAAGGAATTCAGAGACAGTGAAACTCCTACTATCTGTTACGCAAAAGAAGAAGAAACTCTTTTAGGTGCTTTTTACGCTGCAGTCCTCCAGAGACTTCATATCACAATGAACAGCGCAAACTTGGGGGTTGAAAGAGGACGAGTTGGGTACAAAATTTGGATGAAAGACCGATATTATTGCTACAGTTGTGACTTCAAATACTGAGATGGAAAAAACAATAGAAACAGATAGTTCATCATTTCTGAAAGACCACTCGGAGGATATGAGGGAAATTCAGGGATACTTGAGAGGCAAAGTGATAGAACAGACATTGTGGATTAAAAAGAAATAAGAGGCAGCAGAGGGTTAGCAAACTGTATGAGTACAGTCAAACCCAGGTGGAACTGATAAAGAAATCCAATAACAGGGCTACTCTATTTCAGCCTGCAAAGCAACATTAATAATAATTGGCAATAGAAATACAATGATGTTGCTTTTTTGAAGCCTCGGTAATCTTTTGTGAACCTTTCATCCAAATTCACTTTCTTCCTCCATTTTTCACACTTTACAATAAATTCTACAGTCATTTTTTTTTTACAAGAAATATCTGATGGTGTCTGAAAGGAATAGTGTCTGACTTTCATGATAGCTTCCTTTATTGTAAATGCGGTGCATTCGATACCATATATAGCAGACGTACCGATCTAAGATTCCTTGAGCTGCTAAAGCCTGGCTGGGCTCCAGGGGACGTCCGTTGACTGCAAACTCCATTATACAGCCTACAAAATCATGGCTTTCCACCTGTCCTCTCCTTTGAAGGATGGGCTCTACAGACCTGATGCCACCAACAGTAACTCGATTTGGCTGTACATCAAGAGTCCTATAAAACAGTCAGAAAAATAATTTATCAGTATCAGACATTAAGACAGCAATGACAACACAGGAACTGTAACCATCAGCTATGGTCTGCGGCTAAAATTCCTCTTCTGAAATTCATATTTTGCATTTAGGAGGAGAGACAGAGAGATCAGTAGCGCTTGAACTAACAGTTACAATGGGTATGAGTCTAAATTCACACTCAGTTATTGCACGTCAAAATTTCTATTCAGTTGACTGAGCAGCATGCTTGAAATCATAATGAATAACAATTTTTACTCAATTATCGTTTAAATTGTAGATGATATTTAAATAGCTAGAAGATGGATTCATTATTTTACAAAGATGTAACACCTTTGCTAGTGGGGAAACCACATGTGACAGGAAATATGATTGTGGTCAGTGTAAGAAATTAGCCAAAATGATTGGGATTAAAGTTACTGTTATCTCCAAAGAGGATCTAAAGATGCAACAGAAAGGCTTCTGATTTAGTTATGGTAAACATGAGAAATAAGGTTTGTTCTCTGTACTGGCCAATGTTTAAGAAATGAAAACTATAGAAGATGACATCTGGAAATTATTGAAAACCATGTCAAAGTAATTACATATTTTTTTTTTTTTTAAAGAAAACAGTAATCAGGTGATGTCATTTCTTACACTTTTATAAAAAAATGAGAGGTGCAGTTAAACAAAGAAATAAATACAAGACCCCAAATCATTAGGGAATAAGTCTTATCCCTGTTTACACCCCAGTGCAGACTACCCATGGCCATACATCTCTCGTGTGCCACCAGAGCCTGGGGACAGAGATGGAGTCGAGAATTGGGGATTCCTGAATAAACTCCTTGTCATGAATAAACTCCATGCAGAAATGCAGCCTGAGTTAGCAAGTAGCAGTACGTGTAGAAAATTTAATTTGCTTCTGCAGAGATGGGAGAAAATGACACTTGGGAGCCTTGTCTTTGCATGCCTCTGAGCGAGTGCAGCTGAGGTATCCATCCCTTGTGCGAGGCTTGGCTAAGGGCATGTAATCATCACTCCAAATTTCTCTGGCTTTAGAAGGTGATTTCTTTTTCATTTTGCTCCAAAGAAACCCCCACAAAATGAGGAATTATTTACCAGTCAGTAGAAACAGCAACATTGCTAACAGTGCAGTAGCCTGGCTCCTGATCCTCAGAGCAAGAATCCACTGTCAGTGATGCTGCCTGCAAAAGCCACACACAAATACGCTAAACATTACAAGGTTGTAGTCCCCAACCACATTAAATATTTATGATTATATGTACTATATCATAGAGTTGGCTAGAACAGAGCACTTGTATATTACTATGTCACTTGGGATCACAGGTTGCTTCAGAGCCACTGATCAACTACATTCTGCATCGACATAGTGAATACCAAGATGTAGATACTAACAGAGAGTGAGCTCATTGACTGCTTCATACAGAGAATGAGTTAAACACAAAGTTTTCAGATTCGGGTAGGGTTTCTTTCATGTTTGTTTGCTTTACTCCTTGAAACTGCAGTTATGTTGGCTCGTACTGTATCCTACTCTTGATCTGAACAGAGAGCAGCTCCCTCCAAACACAAAGGGCATTCCTTCAGGGGCTTGACCATGACATTAAACATATTGCTTGAACTTGATAAAAAGCACGTTACAAATGCTGGGATTACAAATGCTGAGATTACTAGTTAAAAATAATAACAAATCACTCAATAATAGTCAAAGAGTAACCAAGTGGACCTGATTAGGCTGGTATGTCATGAGGGATGTTTGCCACACATTGATAATGGTGAAACATGTGGATATCTACAGTGGGACCAAGCTGATGTTCAGAGAAGTACCAGGCATCACCAGCACTTAAAGCAGTCTTCCTCTTTATTATTATCTCTAAGCCATCGAGGCCCAGACAACCGAGTTGCCTCATTACCCATCTCAGTCATTTACACTGAAGCGAATCACGGCACTTTTATTTGAAATCTCTAAAAGTCTAACCAAAGCTTTCACTAAAATCATGAAATAATTCCTGTTGATTTAAAATGGAGTTTTTATTTTACTTCTTATTTAGCAAAGAACTTTCCCAACAGCGATTTATTAATAACAGATGCATTGAAAAAGAAAAAAACCGCCCTGAAGGTTAGTTATTCCTTAAAACAAATTTTCAGAAAAATAAACATAATCTTCTCCAAATTGTACATATCAGCTTTTCATGTTTCAACTAGATGTGTGGCACAGTTTTACAGCAAATTTAAATCAAATGTCACTTTTAAAAATGCCTTGGTTTATATTTTGATTTAGGTTACTCTACAGGAGCTGAGCAAACAGCAATAGCTATCAGTACGTCATTACTCTGCAATGGCTTTTTTTCCTGCCTGCAACTA
The DNA here is from genome assembly GCF_000690535.1 of Cariama cristata. NCBI lineage: Eukaryota > Metazoa > Chordata > Aves > Cariamiformes > Cariamidae > Cariama > Cariama cristata. The sequence goes on from NW_009631712.1 coordinate 15,517, forward strand.
AGTTCACTAACAACGTCCTGTTGAAATCTCCATAGATTGTCCATGCTATTTCCAAATACATGCTGTGAGTTGACTCATTGTATTGACCAAATAAATTCATAGCTCTTAGCCCTAAATCATGCCCTACAGTATGCCTAAATTGTTCAATTTGCTAATTTTAAAGAAAGCTTATCTTTAATTTCTTTCCATACATAATAAGCAAACTGCTTCTCCCAAGAAATGTCAGTGTGCGGTTCCAAAGCAGATTATAGCCCTGTATAAATGAAACAATTCATAGAAAGAATAATAAGCTGGCTGGCCTGTATGCCATCACATGCATACATATTTTCCTTCAGCATATCAACAACAAAAAATGAAATGAATTTTTTGTTCTTAGCTCAATCAGCCTAATCTCCCCAACTTACATTGCTATGCGCTGTGAAAGCCAAGCTACAACCCCAGCTGAAGGGCTGGATATTTGAGAATATATTTTACTTGGACCAGAGTTCATACAATTTATTTTCTAATGTTAGTCAAATGTTCCTGCTTGTTACTTTAGCATTACTCTACGGTTACCTTGCCGCATTGCGAGACTTTCTATCCTGTCACTCTGCAATAGCTCAGGACTGACAACTTAATGATTTTACCAGTTTCCGATAAAATCCCACTGTGCTGTAGGAAATGACAGATTTGGAATCCTGAAGGGGGGCTATTTTATACAGTTTTGGACACCTGGGAGACATTTCTCCTGGAGCAGAAATATCCAAGACAAAGGCGATTCTTTCACATACTGTGTTTGTAAACAGCTGACGTTACTGAGAAGGTTTAAATGTTAAAAAAAAAAGCAAAACCAAAAACATACAAAGGTATATGTTGTCTTAAATGTTTGCTTTCAGCCTGAAGCATTCATAACTGAAATTTTCTGTGAATAGTCATTTTTATGTTATCTCTTCTTCTATGTTTTAGCCTTCTGGCATATCTACCAAGTAAAACATTTTCCTGTGCTATTTTTTTTCTCAAGTGTATTTCATTTATTTGTTGTAATATTTAATGTGTGCTCCTATGCTTAGCCATTTAAATCTTATTGATAGAAATATCACACTAATTTAGTTGCTAAAATGGGAACATGGTGCCTTTCAAGATCTGGAAGCTGCAATGCAAATTATTAAGTATCTGATATTAAGGCATGTTAAAACAGTCATTACTCAACATCACAATTATGCTTCATCTTATTTGCATATGTAACTCCTACAAACACACACAAATTGGATTTGCAAGTCCAGCTGAAGACTAAACCATCCCCGCTTCAACAAATGGAGAAATCAGGTCTCGCACTACACAACTGAAATGCAGTTTCAGGCTCAAGACTCTCTAAGAGAGAAGAAAAAAGCACCATTTAGGAAGGTCAGAAGACAACCCTGGTCCTACAAAGAACCCTAAGGTAATACATCCCTCTGCTGCTCTCTGGACATCTCACCCCAGACTTGAAGCTCTTCAGCAGGGTGCTCTGAACAGAGCAGCTTAAAAATATAAAAGTGCCGTATCTCAGCAGCACTGCCTTCTGCAGAAGTTCGTGATGGGCAATCTCTACAAGGACTCAGGGGGAGTCACACTGGGTAGAACAGTTTATTCTTTTATTCCCTACATTACTTCTGGCTTGAAATATATAAAACGAAATGTAGAGCCCCAATCATATATTATTCTTATACGACTTTAATTTCAGACGTGGGAAGAATACGGGATTCTGCGGATGCTGGCCACTTCTGCCTGAGAAGGGAGCTGTTGGGCAATAGTTACTGATTATGGATGGCAAATAGATTTGGTTTCATTTCTAACTCAAACACTGTGGAGTCAAAAAGCTTGGCTTGAAGTCAAAGAGCATTTGGTTTATGTTCTGCTTTGGAAATATTATTAAAAAATGAGAGAAGAGGGATAGAAAGCATTTACTGGAAAAAAAAAACAAAGGCAAGAGTCGGGTCAAAGTACCAGGCATATGGCAATCAGTTGTCCCGATCCAGTTCTTGGCAAAATTCCTCCCCTCAGATGGTTTCTGGGGGACAAAAAGAGAAGTAACTTCCTTCCTTCCTCCCCAAAACCCCTCTCAATGTAGCACCTTTGAAGTTTTTACATGTATGCCACAGAAGAAAAACAGGCTTCCAGGCTGATGAAATTGGTAAAATCTCTGAACTACCTGAAAGAGGTCAGAGATGCCTGGAATTCTAAGTTTGTCTGCTTCTATTTCCAAATGTTGAGAAAAATTATTTTGAGGCTTTTTGTAGTTACTACGGTTAATTAGCCTTCCCTGGTAATCATCCCTGTAATCTGCATCTGTTAATTAGCCTCATGTGTAGTAATCTATTTCATTAATTATTCTTGGTTCTCATTTTTCACATTTAGAGTACACAGCATTGCACATGTTTTTTTAATTATTCTTTATCATTATCGTACTAAACAAACCATTATAGGTCTTTGAGTCAGTTGGAGCAAGACAGAAACGAGGGAGGTTTTTTCCAAAGTTGGAGGTTCTGCTAGCAAACGCAACGTTACTAATTTTATGTTCCTCTGAGTTCATGTGGAAGCCAAAGTGACTTGGCTGAACTTGTCTTAAATTCTCATTTTAGCATTTCTTACCATTCCAGCCCTCCGGGCAATAACTGTGTGAAATTGTCCATCAGACACCTTCTTAGTTGTGGTAAGCTTGTACGTGCCACTGCCAAGATTGTAGGAGAATCTCAGCCTCTCTTCCACTATTTCCAGGGCCAGAAATTCTGCCCGCTCTCCAGTTTGGTTATCATAGTTATACAACATTAAGGCATTACTTTTTATAGTGGCAAACTTTATATAGATGTAGTTATTGTTTGGATCCATACTGGGAAACTCCATATATGACAGCTCTTCAAATCCATAACTGTTCAGTTCACAATGATTCCCAAAAACACCTGCAAAATGAAAAGTAAAATCTGATATCAGATAGATTTTCCTCGCTGTTCATTCTCCCAGAAACAGAGTATTGATGTGCTCTGGACATGGCTATGATACACAGGCTCTTTAAGAAACCTCTAATGTATTATTAAAAATATGCAACTTGAACAGAAGAATCCTATTACCCACAAATGGGTGCTGAAGTGTATACATTTAGACTTAAAAACTGAGTTACAAATGACAGCTACATCTATTGAAAAACAACGCACATTTCATTGAGCTCTACGGTTTCTTTAGAAAACAAAAGAAAAGCAAGCTTGACAGGTATGTCAGATATGGTTGTTAATTATCGTCAGGCATTTGTTAATCCAGTTATGGAAATAAATTTGCAACTTGAGCTTATTTTTCTCTTTATAGCTGTTATCCGAACTGTTTCTTAATCAGTGGTTCATTTTTTATACTTACGATAAAAGCATATATGTGATTAAAACATTATGCCCTCTTGTGTTTTTATTGAATATTTTGGGGTATTCTACATATTTCTTTTCAGATCTCTGTCACAAAATTTCCCTTTTTTTTTTTTTCTGCAGCGAGAGAAAAAACTTACTTAACTTATGAATATCAGTTCCATTTACAATGGTCTATGACTATATAGGAAATCAATAAACTCTGAGGAAACGTAAAACAAAGAAAATAAAAGAGAATAAAGAAGTTACTCCACATGTTAGTAGAAAACTATTCAGAAGTAGTTATAAATGTGCATCGAGAACAATACTTTTGTGTGAGCGTTTTTAGCAGCCTTAAAACATTGTAGATGATTTCTCAGGTTTATCTGTTTTTTTGATTAATCTGTTGCATTACTTTCATGCTTTTCTATATGAACAATGACAATTCTAGATTAATCTACATTTAGAACCAATCTTGTTGCAATTGCCACGTGCTTCCATCTCCTGCCGTGCTAGCAGAATATCGGCTTCTCTCTCTGGCAGCTGGGGAAAAATGGAGAAGTCAGGGCCAGGAGATGACCAACATCTGCCCACAGACCAGGATCCATATACACACCCATTGGTTTTATGCAGGTAAAAATAAACAGCGATTCAAGAAATATTAATAGGGAAAGGGAAGATCGGGCAGAGAGGGGGAGAAGCGTACTCACCGAAGGGGCAGTGGCAGTAATACCCCTCCACCCCGCTTTGGCAGGATCCACCATTGAAACAGGGGTTGCACTCACAGTAATTGACAGTGGAGTCGCACGTTTTCCCTGCAATTAGGGAATAAAAGCAATTTCCAGGTCAGAGTATTCAGGTCAACAGGAAAGTTAGGCTGGTATTTAGGTAACAAGCTTACAAACCAATGCTGAATGCACAGCCAGGAGAGAGGGTGGCAGGGAACGGTTGCGGCTCTGGGATGAAGAGAAGAAACACAGACACGATGCTGGGCTGCTCCCAGCCCGGACACAGGCATAATACACAGCCCAGAGAAATTAACTTCACTTTTCAAGCATCTCATTGTAATTAGTTCATACGGGTATTGGTGGTTTGTTTTTTTTTTTTTTTAATTATTTTTTTTTTTAATTAACTGGTGCCTGTAAAAGAGAGATCATGAAATGAAAGGAGATGCTGACCTAAAAATTAAACAAAAACATTTTTTTTTTCCCCTCCTATGAAATGCAATGTATTCATTAGTGCAAAAGAGATACAGACAGCTCTTGCTGGACCCTGTATGAACACAGCATGCTAAACACAGGCTGCTATTGTACATTATACGATTTTTCTTATTTTTCCTCATCAGTTACAACCTCCTTCCTGACTTGGAGGGACCACAGTCCTCTGGAGCTAAAACAAATTACCCTGGACACAGTCCTTTTCTAAGCAGACGTTGTCACACGTGGTAAATGTTATTCACCAGCGAATAAACTGAAATCACATAATTCATTTCAACAAGGAAGGGAACCAAGGGGAAAAGCGAAGATTTTAACAGATGCAAAATACTGACAAGGGGATTCTTTGTATAAAACTATAATTTTCTTTGTATGGAAACATTAATTACAAAAGTATTGGTCTTCACTTCTAAGTTTTTCATTGCTCAGCTTTTATCAGTTTAGCAAGACTTCTACTATGTATCACCTGTCTTCCCTCCGCCAGCAGTGCCAGCCTTTGCTGCCTGCTCAGCAAAATCTTGAAAGTATTGTCATGTTTGTCCCTCATGTTTCTCTG
>NW_009631712.1:20668-20903 GCF_000690535.1 Cariama cristata
CGCTCGTCCAGACTTCTCCTTGAACTTCATCTAGGCCAGGATATATACACATAGCAAAAGCTAAGACTGCCTTAATGCTTCTTTATTGCACTGATAATGAATTATTTTATTCCTCGCATCATATAAATGTAACACATGTTTAACTTAAAAGTATAATGTGAGCTTGCATAGAAGGTGTCCATTCTTATATGTCACATATATCTTACATCTCACACAACAGTAACGCACAATATGC
>NW_009631713.1:0-6190 GCF_000690535.1 Cariama cristata
AAGGGCCTGGAGAACAAGTCTTATGAGAAATGACTGAGGGAACTGGGGTTGTTTACTCTGGAGAAGAGGCGGCTGAGGGGAGACCTTATCGCCCTCTACAACGACCTGAAATGAGGTTGTAGTGAGGTGGGGGTTGATCTCTTCTCACTGGTAACTAGCAATAGGACAAGAGGAAACGGTCTCAAGTTGCACCCAGGGAGGTTCAGGTTGGATATTAGGAAGAATTTCTTCACTATAAGAGTTGTTAAGCATTGGAATGGGCTTCCCAGGGAGGAGGTGAACTCATCATCCCTGGAGGTGTTTAAAAAACGTTTAGATGTGGCACTTCGAGACATGGTTTAGTGGGTTTAGCGGGCATGGTGGCATCGGGTATACGGTTGGACTTGATGATCTTCGAGGTCTCTTCCAACCATAATGATTCTATGATTCTATATTAAAGGACCTTCTGTAGGCAGCAGTTTTGAAGCGGAGTACGATCCCTTGCATGTCAGTGGGCACCCAAGGGTCTGGTGTAGAGACACTGGTCTGCAACCTAAAAAGGCAATTACCTTTTCGTACAGAAGACAAGCTCTCAGTAACATCACCTCAGTTAGTTACACAGAATTTATAATGCTGCTTTACTTACTTTTTTAAGCAGAAATCCTAGAAAACAGGGGTACGGATTAGTGGAGGGTTTCTTTATTAACAGTGAGCTGTTGCTTGAAGCAAATTTTGTCTGTCTGATTCCATGGCATACCTGGGAGTTACCTGGGAGTTGCTCACATATAACTCATCTATTGCTTTCAGCCGCAGTAAATATATTTAAAATGCAGCTGAGAAAATGGATCAGAAGGACTCCTAAGATCATAAGAGTCTGGAAACTTCTGTTGCTTCTAGTTATTTATTTTTTTGGTGGTGATCTTTAACTTGAGAGTTAAATTGCTGTCTGACATAATAGCTTATGGTGCAAAGAGACAGTTTCTCAAAACGAATTTGCTATGAGACAACAAAAAGTCCTTGTTATAAACAGGTGGGATGATGTAATATCCAGTATAGGATACTAAGAGTAAAACGCCATTGAGTTCATTCTTCATTGTGTTATCCTGCATATAAATCCCCAATGCTCCAAACACGATGCATTAGAAGTTAAGAATAGTTCTAATCAATAATTTACCACATTATTGATAGTTTTTGTAATGCAGACTTAATCCTTTGAAGTAACGTCTTTAAGATTTTTGAACAATACATGTAGTATCCTGCCTAACAACCAGTCTGCACAGAGAATAAAAACCCACTGCTGTAACCTTCATATCCTTTGCTCAAGTGGCAGACGTCTCCATTTAGAGAGCACTGGAACTTCTGGAGATGATGAATGTGAGCAACCAGCCCCCAGATCCCCTTCTGAACCCCTCCAGCCCTGCTGAATACCTGCATATTTTCTCTGGCATTTGACCCCTTGCCACGGAGAAGGTTGAACATCCAGGCTACCCCTCCAAGATGGCAAAGGAGTGTATTTGTTGCAAGATAAATGAGACCTTCATGTAGCATACGGGGTTGTCTCTGTGCAGGTGTCTGCAGGAGGGAGCGCGCTTGGCACTGGTAGGAAGGGAGCCGTAGTTTACTTGACTGAGCTCCTGTTGTAGCTGGGGGCAGAAGGTGGAGGCACCAGCCATCACCGCCTCAGAGCTGCACTGTTTTCAATATGCAATTATACCTTCCCTAAAGGTAAATAGAAGGTTTGTATGTGAGAAATATTCTGTAAAATAGTTTGCAGCCGAAAAGATAACACTATTCCCTGCCTCCTACTTGGCTGTACAATTTTAATTATGTCAGGGAATCTCTCCTATTTTATATTCCATATATATTTATGGAATAAGCTGTTGGCAAATAGGACATTATTTCAAATAATTTAGTGTATTTATTAAAAGAGATTACAAATCTATCCAGGCTATAGTCATTGCACTTAGGGCAACTATTATGGCTATATTATTGTTCCATTTATTTCAAAATATCTTTGGCAAGGACGGCTCCTCCATGAACAGTGTAAGAAAAAGACTCTCTGTCTGATGATCTGCCCTTCTGTGCAGCCAGGGAAGAAGAGGAAGAGCCTGATAGACCCTGACTTGGTTATTTTATTTGTGCTACTCAATTTTAGCCCATAGTAGAACAGAGATACAGAGACAGCCCCTGAGATGCAGTCAGTGAGAAGCTGCAGGACTATTGAGGGACACGGGGGTCTCTGTGCATCCCTTGAGGTCTGATGGAGGAATCCAAGGATGCCAAAACTAGTTCCTTCAGCAGTGCCAGTTTTCCTCCCCTTGCTCAACTAGAGGTGTCTCTTAGAGATTCCCCTTCATAGCAGAGGTGCAATCCACCCCAAACATGACTGACTCTTGTCACTGGTGAGAAACTAGGTGAATTTTTCACAGCATGGTGGTGGTTGCAGATGTCACACGTTTACCTGCTTGTACTCAGATCCTTGCTCCTTGGATGTGGGGGTCCTTCAACACCCTTTGAATGATCTGCAGAAGATGGTGAAGAAAGACCAGGCTTGTCTGTGGGTTTAACTTCACGAAAAGAGTCCAAATCTTCATCTGAAAAATGTCTGGCTCAACAAAGTAGGAAAGACAGAGAACACCTGCACACACATATAGTTGCAGAGCTACAGCAAGAGCAGTGGAAGAAAGAAAACCTTGCTCTGGCACCACAGCCATATGGGCACTAGATGAAGAGGCAGGAGCAAAATCCAACATGTTGTAGAATATGACCCAACACAATCCTAGCTGATGAGGAGGAGTGGGGGCACCAGGGTCTGCATGCAATTGCTCACATGCACTCACACACTTAGTACGGAGAGGAGGGAAGGGAACAGAGCCTTGCTTTACCCCTGACCCAGAATCTGCCAAGGGAAGCAATAACGGGCTACAGAGCCCATTGCACTAACACACTCAAGACCAGCATCACAGAACATGCAATGAGCCTGTGTTTTCATCTACCCCAAATAGAAGGGCTGGTCTACATTCATCATTATTATCATCATCATTGTTGTTATTATTGTTGATATTATTATTTCTGCAGCATTTTTACTGTGTTGGTGAAAACCAAGTTGTTGTTCCTAATGTGCAGCCCCCACATAGCAACTTGTGTGAAGTGTTACAAAGCTGCTTATGTAACTAAGGGTACCTCACTGGCAAAGTAAGCACATTTACCTATGAAGGAGTAAGAGAGGACCGTATCCATTGTTAAATGACTGCCAAGCATTGTTCAGACCCTGAACTGTAAGTGAACCCTGTGTCTTCAAAAACCAGAGGATGACTGTGAACAGTGGTCTGACGTCTCCAGAGCAGCTCCTGAAGCATCCCATGCTGAGATACAATTACTGCCAATACCTAAGGTATCATTTACTGCTGTTTAATCAGTATTTAGAGCTTACTAGTATTTGTCACAGGTTTATCATGGTAAGGTCAAATAAATAACTGTATGCGCTGTATTTATTTATATGCAATAAATTCTGGGTAATAAGCTCATCAATTGATACATGTCTTAAGAAAAGCATGGGTTAACTAAACCCCACATATATGAGATTAACGATACATCCCCGCTGTTATAAGCACCTGTGTGCCCTACTCCAGAGGCACTGTGCTCTGTAGCCATCATAGCCTCGCTGAAACATTTGCTCTCTGACACGATACGGCCCCAGCCCTGTGAGCACTTACAGACCAACTCACGTCCACTACAGCTCCGTTGGTTTCACTGGACTAGTCAAGGTCATAAAATTAACGTCTTTATAACTGTTAGTAGGACTAGAGCTGTAATATTTTGGGTGCTTCCTACCTTCCTGAATTGCTGCCACTGCTGCTTGTTTGACATAACGTAACCCACAACGTATTTTATAGGTTTCCAACCTTTGAGCACAATGGATTAGAAAGGAGGTTAATTATGCATAAGACAAAAAGATTTATGTAAATATAAAACCAATATAATGTATTATTTACATATAGCCTGTACTTACCCTAAGTAACTTCTAGAGAAATCTTGGCTATCATGAATAGCTTGCACCTCATTTCTGAATCTCAGTCCAGAAGAGAGTGGAGGATTCTGGCTACCTTAGATTGCTCCTAATATTTTCTAGACTAGAGCATATTTGTATAAGAACATAGCTCAACATAACTCAACACAGATGGACAACAAACAGGATAAATCTCTATCATTTATTACATTTGCCTAGCGATCAAAGGTACCTAACCAGGCATTTTTCCTCATTGGTTGTTTGCATTAGATATGCAAATCTTCTTTCTTGCAGAGCCATTTCCGAATATATTTGCAAGGCTATTGATGTCCATTACTTCACTTAAATATAGATCAGAAATACTGACAAATATTTTCATTCAAAGAATTTGATCATTTTAAGATTACTCTCCATGCTAGTAATTAACCTCAGTCAACACCCTTCCATAGCACTTTCAAACACAGTTCCTAGCAAACATAAAGTTTCATAAATATGTACTAAATAACCTTAAAGCCCTTTATGAATAATTATGAGTTTTTAAGTTTTTGTGAATCTGCATATTAATTCCATTCCATAAATAATACATGAAGCAAAAATCCAGCTTGTTTGGTGTCTGGGGACAGAGGAAGAAAAGGAGGGGATAATTATCAGTTTAATGTGGGAAAATACTTAACCTAAAAGATTATCTTCAAAACTGATGACTCCATAGGTTTATATATATGTGTGGATAAACACACATATATTAAAAAATATATGTAAAGATGTGTATAGCTGCAGACTCAGTTGAGACGTGCATCCACTCTGAAAGAATGCTTTCATTTGAGGCATGTTACGCTTCTGTCTCTGCTGTGCCATGCTGAGCGCTTTAAGTGAAAAGCAATGTGACGAGCTTAGCCTCCATATAGTCCCTCTTTCTATAAACGTATGTTCCCCCAAAGGTAGAAAATTAATGAGAGGCTGCTGACTAAAATTACTACATTTTGCCTTCTGTGGGACATTATGGATTTAAAAGATAAGAGAGAGTGCAGCAAGTCCAAAAACAATTTCATTTCATTAATCCCTTAAGTGCCTCGGGATGAGCAGCCCATGTCCAGCAAAGGTGATGTTACACCAGCTTTTGCATGCCTATCGCACGTCACCCGAGCACGGTACCTCAGCGCCTTGTGCGCTCTGCTTCTCGTCTCCGGATGGAAGACATCCAATAAAAAGATGGAGTGGGAATGATATATGGCTGAATGGTCTTAGACTGACGCTTCCTGGATGCACACTGCCAATAATGGGAAACGTAAGGGCTTTGCAGAGCCAGCTCTCTGCTGATGCAGTCCTTGGGTTTCTCACAGAGTTTACAATAAAGGAAAGGTATTTTCTGGTCAACTGTTTTTTCCACATAACGAAATGGCAACTATTATTTTTAGAAACAGAACCCAAGAAGATATTAAATGTTTGCCTTTGTCACAGGACTGTAACCGTATATTTGGTACAAGTGTATTGATTACTGCATCTTTTATAACCATGATTGTTTAAGAATATAAACACAGCAAGATTTGTCAGATAAAGTACAGCAGATGTGGTTGGAAAACGCCTACAGATTTTGGGCACTTGAAACAGAATTCGTGTGTGTGAAACCCTGTCTGTACCCCACTGCCATTTATAGCTTGTAGAGTCTTTTGAGAGAAAATTATCACAGTTTATATTTTTAAATCAGGAACTCAATTTGTTTTTTAAATATTAATCCAACTACAAAATTAAAATAGATTTCACTTTTCATTTCAAGTCTTTTAGATCTATTTCATTTCATGGTCCCATTCAGCAGCTGGTTTGAAGCATGAAAGGCAGTATTTAAACATTTCAATATAATGAACAACTAAATAGCAAGCCTGTTCTCTTGGGTTTAACAGAAACAGAAAGAAAAAAAAGAAAACTAAACTTATACAAGAATTTTGAGAGATGCAAGTGCTCCATTGTTGCTATCACTATTTTCTAGTACTGGAGCGTCACTGGAGGAGTGCCTCATTTTGCAGTGCGGGTGGCAGAGAAGCTGACCAGAAAGGTGCATTATACACCAGGTGATGGGAGCTAGTAGGGCGAGTGGTTGAACAACAGCCTCAGGAGACTGATACAAGTCTATCCCAGCTGAAGGGCTATCCCAGTCCATGCGTGAGTCCTCCTACAAATCTCTACACCTCTTTCCCCAAGCAGGAA
>NW_009631713.1:6221-25324 GCF_000690535.1 Cariama cristata
CAGGCAGCATCAGGAGTGCCCTTGGCAGCAGTGTGAGTGCTCTCTACCCCTATGGTAGCAAGGCTCTGCTATTTAACCTGTTTAAACCTATTTAACCAGGTTGACTCACACAGTCAGTAATAAAGGCAGTTAAATGAGCGACCATACCACCAGATCAGAAAGGTTGACAACCTCTGGCTGGAGAGTGGTGAGAAATAGGAGGATGCAACCACAGTGGGACGAGTACACACAGAGGAAATCACCGTATTTCACTCTTACACCAGCCCTTACTTTGGTGTGTACACGGAAGAAGTAGAGGGAAAAGGACCCCGCAGAAGTGATTGAATCAAAAGCTCAATCTGAAGCTGCTCTAAAACTTTCTGGGAGTGAGGGAGGGACTCGTGGAAGTTTTGGTAGTACTATGTCTCTTCACTGAAAGCCTGTTAATTAATCATAAAGACTCAGCTGGAAATAGTTTCTGGGGAAAAAATATATCGAGTAACCCAAATTTGTTTTCTATTAGAAATGGTTTTGAGAGTTGAATGAACTATTTTAAAGCCCAGTATTACAGTTATTTGGGAATCTGTCTCCCTTGTAAACTGAGAGGTCATTAGGAATTTGTAAATTAACTGTTTTTATTGCACAGGAAAAAAAAACAGCCCATAAAATATTTAATTGTTGTTGCTGTGTCTCATGGAAGGCAAGACTTCTTGACTCTGAAATGCTTTATGTGCAACCTGTTGATGAGTAGTTTAGGCTAATTCTTATGTGTGCTGGACTCATAAATTCATAGACTTTAGTATGAAGTCAGCTGCAGCCTATGTTATTGGTTAAACTGTTTTCATCTCAAACCCACTCCGAATCCCCAACAAAAATAGTAGGCCAGATGCCCAGACTGCAGCTAGAGACCCTCATTAGGCATCATTTGCATCCTATTAACCACTGAGCTGTGGGTCATTCGCTGTCTGTCAACCATTCAAGTCATTCCTTTTGTGTTAATTAGTAGAGAAATAAGGAGTTAATGAAGATCTTATGATCTGTGATGATTCATCTTTGTTGTTTCAAACGAATCCCTGCTCTCTGAGCACTCCAATGAGCTCCTACACACTGAATAATAGAGAAATAGTCAGAGGGAGCTTACGGCAGCCTTTGGAGTGTTGTTCTCCAGGGACCTTTTGCATGGTGGGCTTTGTTAGCTAAAGATTAGAAGGAGTTAATTGCTTCAAGATTGCTAGCAGATTAGGTTACAGGGTGTGTTGTATCTGTGTAAGCATATGTCAGGTCTAGTTAAAAGAAGATGCTTATTTTAATAAAACTATGAAAGAAAGAATTAATTTGTCATTATAGTGAAAAATCTTATTTCTACTCTTAATTTGAGCACTTACAGATAAATGCAGTGCTGGTTTTACTCTCTCTTTCCTTCTCAAAATGGGAGAGCATGGCTCTTTGCTGGACAACATGGCTCCTTGGGCTGGTCCCAGGCTTTCATCTCACTTTGCATCCCTGTTTGCGGAGGGTAGAGCAGAGCAGGGCTAGGCTGCGCCGGAGGCTGCAGCTCCCATCTCCTGTATCTCCTCTTCCTCTCATTCCAAGGGGATGAGGGCTTGTGGAGTGAGTGGTTTGTCAGCCCTCCTCCCTGGAAAGACTGTTTTTCCTGGAAGGCAGGAAAATCCCACAAGCTGCACTCCCAAACACCTGGGACCTGAAACCTCACTCCCCCTCACCGGGACGGCGATATCACTTCCACAGGGCAGGATTTGCTCCAGCCCCAACAACGAGAAGTAACTCTACAACCTGAGGTGCACACGTTCAGGTTTGCTCTTTCTTTAGTGCCCGCTGATTCCTGTCGCTCCACGGAGCCACTGATGCGAGACCTTTCCCTGGCACTGCCAGCCAGCAGATGCCATTGGTCCTAGAGATGGATGGAAACTCCTTTTTCAGACTCCTAATTTAAAAAAGAACAAACAAACAAAAACTCCCACAGCCACCTTCCCCAAAGCAATTTCCTCAAGGCTTAAAGAAGAAATTGTTCTTATGTCCACACCAGCCATGATACTCAGGTGTATTTATTTTTACAACAGGCAAATAAAGTTGAAAGTTTTGTTTCTTAATTTCCTGTTTGCTTCTTCTGAAGCAGAGACACTGGCTCAGGAACCAGACTGGCACGACTGGAAAAGTTAATGCCTCTTCTCTCCCCAGTGCCTCGCTGCGGGCTACTGCTTCCAACAGCAGGAAGGATGGAACATGCATGGACCTTCATCATTTATGGCCTGGAGATATACTAAAATAACCCCCAAATTGAATATTCTGGGCTATAAACCAAAGTAGGTAAATAAAGAACAGCTTCTTGATGTGGAGGATAGTTGCTACTTTCTTGCTGTGGTGGCAATAACTTCTGGAGAGAAGCTGAGGTGCTCCAGAAGTTGGCCTCCTTATGCAGAGGTTCTGCTGAACTTCTCAGCAACTTTCTGAGTTCCCATAATGGGGGGGACATGGACTGAGGGGATCAGGAGCTGCTTCAGGACAAGAGAGAATTGCTTCTTCTCTTCCTCCTTGCTCAGTTTGTGAATGGTACTGTAGTTCTTTTAGCAAACTAGTGTCTTGCTTCTATTTTTTTTTTAAAAAAAAGCCCAGAACTGAAATTAATTATTTAGGTTTGCCAAATATTGTGAAAGTTTTTATTTAGACCTCTTTTTTTCCTGTATGTCTATCAGATGGAAAATAAAATTAATTATTTGTTCAGTGCTATATTAAAGTGTCCATGAATGTTGAGGTGCATTTTAGCAAGGAACAATATCCTAAAAGAGCTCAGGATCTGTCTGAAAAATGCACTACCCACTCTTGTCTGTTTCGGCTTTCACAAATAGTTCTTTAGTTAGAAGGTTAGAAACGGCTATTTTCTTATTTGTGAAGAAACACTGTGCAAATTGCAAAGATATATCTGGTGAACAATTTTTTACATCCTATTGTGAAAATTGTATAGAAAATTCATATCTTCCTGACTGTAAAAAAAAAAAAAAAAGCAGAGTCAGATATTTGGCTCCTCATAAACAGTATTTTCCTCATTTCATGAGTGACGTCGTGGGGATAGGCTTGGTGAGGCAGGGTTGCAGCATAGGTGAGTCCCATCCCCTGTGGCTTGTACAGCTCCTTCGCACGGCCCAGCAAGTCGGAGGGTGGACGCAGGACCCGGCACCCTTGCGTGCTGCATGGATCCCACCGGCATCTGGAAGAAGGAGATGTCCTGCAGAGTCTTTGCTGGGGCTCGGGCTGTAAATAATTTTTGAGCTGATTCATTATGTTAGAGTCCCTCTTAACTTCAATTGCTCTAAATGAAGAGAGGTTTCATGCCACTTAGATGTTAAAGGGAAAAAAACCCCTACCCTGCCCCTACACACACACGCATAAGAGGAAAAAAGGAAGGCCAGCACAAGGGACAAGGGAAAGACAACCATGACTTTTGTGTGACTTCAGAGAGCTGGAGGAGATAGGAAAGTAATTGGAGGCGGATCAGGTGCTGCAGAAATCACAGAGAGTGGGCAGGGGACGAGGTGGGAGTGGGGACGCCCAGCTCCTCTTCAAATAACCAAAGCTAAAGCCGAGCAAGTGCGGGGCCACTCCTTAAATGTCCCCTTAAACCTAGCCCAGGTTTCACTGCCTGCAGTAGCAGAAAGGCAGCTATAGATATTTTTTTTCTTCTCCTGCGACATCAGTCAGAAAGAGCCAGCTTTTGCATGGGGGTGGGAGGGGGGGAAGAGGCAGAGAGAGAGAGGAGAGGGAAAAAAAATAAGCAGAAGTAATTTATTCGGGATCTTTGAGAGGATAATAGCCAATTATTTGTTTATAACACTGGTTAAATTTTCATTAGGCAGATTAATGGAATATCATGTACTGTCAACATTGGACTGAGGGGTGGTCTGTAAGAGATAAACGGGCAAACAGTCGATGTGTCTCCCTGAGTAAATTAGTTTTTGCTTTCCTGTTTTTCATATGAAAATGGAAAGGTGGACAAGGTGGTGCATTTTAAAACAGGTCTCAAGATGGGCCAAATCAGTTAAATATGAAAGCAATTCTGGTAATAAATACATTATAATAACTTAGCATCGTGCCTATCATTTTGATTTCATGAAAGTCTGGGATAATGTAGATTTTTAACCTGCTCTCTTAATACACATTTCCTCTTCCTGAACTTCAGCGTTTCTTGCTGTGAGGTGAAAGCATATTACTTTTTTTTGCCTGATTTTTCTGTGTAATCTGTTCAGTATTACAGCTGGTAAGTGCTAGAGGCTCACAGCTCTTTCTTGTGAATTCTGGTATTATCATACTGGATAGCATGAGCAGTCCCCTCTAAGTACTGTATTATCAGCATCAGAACCCCCGAGTGGTTATGGTTGCATATCCTCCTCTTTTGAAGTCAGAATATTTCTTACCTTATTAGCCTGGGATTTTCAGACAAGCCACGGAGAGGCAGGCACCCAAATTTCAGTGGGAGTCAGGCCCATAAGTCCACTTAACCTCTTTGAAAATCTGATGACATTTTACAGAAGAGCAAAGCCATGCGGAGGGTCTCGTCAGCCTCATCACCTTAATTTGACTTCACAGCTCTGCTGCTCTCGGCGCTGCACGGGCAGGTGGAAGAGAAAAGTCTTCTTCAGTGAACACAACTCTGGAATACACAGCAAGTTTAAAACAGCCCCAAGACATTTCCTTCAGACTTGATCACTAATAATTACAGAGCACAAAAATGGCCTCTTGCTATTAGTAATGGCAAAATATTTATTTCTGATCACATATTATTATGGCAGTGCTACGTAGGTTTCCATTTGCAGAGAGCACTTGGTGACATTTACTCTTTTAGGTCACAGGTCTGCTCAATTTTGAGGCTATATAATGCTTCCAAGAGTAATATTCATTCTTATGCTTCCTAAATTGCAATTTTAATATCCACCTCTACAAAAATGATCTGATATTTTGTTTACCAAATCCCCAAGTACTTACACAATGTGTTAATAAAAATTGTTAGACATGGTGAGGAGACAACTCATACTTCTCACGTGTTACCCTGACCTCATCAGAACACCTGTAAAGAAAACAGAACTGAACATTAGGCAACGATGCATGGCAGTGGTCTGAAACCATGTTCCTTGGGTTTGCTCTTGCAGCTTTCTTGAAAGTCCCCCTTTCGCCTGATCACAGTCCTACCTTTGGAAGTCAATTTTCTCTATTTTCATCAACCAGAACGCTCGCTACGCTCTTCTTCTGCCACACGACGTGGTACCTTGCCTTGTGTCAACAGAAGGAGCAGCAGTGGCAGCCTGACTCCAGGCCATGCCAGTGTCTTCATACTGATCTCAAGGGATAAGGGATAAGAAAGTTTGCTCCAGATGCTTAAATTCATTTATCTCTTAAGTATTGTGTTGTGGACTTTTTTTTCCAATTAGAAGGTGTTTATTGATATGTATAAGGTGTTTCTCATCTATAAATGGTTTCTACATGCTTGATAGCTTTAACAGTGGCTTATTCTTTTCCTGAAAACGTACCAGTCCAGCGAGGCAGGGAGCCTGCCACACGCAAGTAGTCAGATGCATGTTCATAAATCAGTCTGAAATCAACCTGAGATATCGACAGCTGTCAATAAACACCGGACATTGAGTTAAGTGTCTGACAAAAAGATACGGCTGATGTCTTTGACTTTCAAATATAAAAGAAAATCCTGTTTTCAAAGCAACTATGTTTTGAGCTGAGATTCTTAGGTTGGACTTTACTTGTTGTATAGATCCAGTTGCCATGGTCTTGCAGGTATATGATGTATGGAAATGGTTTTCACTTTAAACAGGGACAAAGGTAAAAGTTGGGACATAATGGGGGATTTCATTTTTGAAAATGTTTTATTTTTAAGACAGTGAAATGGCCATTTTAAAACATTCAATTTTGACTATGTCAGAAAGTTACAATAAAAGCAGACATATTTTTAAATTTCTCTGAAGAAATTGATTTTAATCAAAACAAAACTGGAACGGCTGGTGAAACATTCCTCTTGATTGTGAGCCTGTTTTTATCAAATTCAAGGCATCTCTGAAAAAAAAGACATTTTATGATAGGAAATTCTCTCTGAAAAAAGTATCAGCAAATGTTACTGAATCGTTAGGTGCACAGTGCTGAAAAACATGCACTCCTAAGAAGTGGGTTTTTTTCTGGTATGATCAGACCCACTGTGATAACCTGCTCATTTCAAGTGATTTTATTTCCCTTTGACCAGTTTAAATCTTGCCTACTTCCATGAATAAGCCTTTAATTACAAGTGATGTAAATAAGATCAGAACAGATCCCTGACAACAATGCTCTATGAAATACACCAAGTGCTGTCATGAAGTGTGTTCTCTAGTTTCCATTTTATTTTTAACTGAAAGTTGCTGCTGCGATGCAGGATCTATGCTGGCATCTTTAAGGAGTTAAAATGTTTGCTAGCAAAGTTATGGATGTCTGTAATGAATGGGATTATCTGTACTACTCATCAGTGCAGAAAGAATAGCACTAACAACGCAAGTAAATTCTCATCTTGCAGATGTTTTTCTGTTTCATCTTGGAAGTGACTCTGTTCGCTCATAAATCTTGCTTCGCTTTAAAAAAAAAAAAAAAAAATCCAGAGAAAGAATTAGTATTCTAGCATGTCCTTTTCCATGGAATGGCATTCATAATTTTCAATGTAAACGAAATATTGCAAGAACTGATAGGCTGTATTTTTCTTGTACGAATTTAAAAGATATGTGAATTTTGGAAGGGAAAAAAAGAGAATTAGTATGTACTTGGTTTAAAATTCTTTGA
Source organism: Cariama cristata (assembly GCF_000690535.1). Lineage (NCBI taxonomy): Eukaryota > Metazoa > Chordata > Aves > Cariamiformes > Cariamidae > Cariama > Cariama cristata. The sequence goes on from NW_009631713.1 coordinate 13,026, forward strand.
AGCATTAAGTCCATCCTGCAAACAATTCCTAAGAGGCATGGTAGCAACCAGCAAAGGTGTTCTCCAAAACTACCAGCAGCAGTTTTCTTATAGTTCCATTGAAGAAAAATGTCTGCTAAGAAAGGAATTAATTCTCTCTCTGTATCCATCCAGAGATCCTCTATTTGTGTGAATGGAAGATACGTGTGTGTATATGGAGGTATCTTTTTTGCCTAACAAATAGTCTGTATGATAAGTTCGTAAGGGTTTTGTGGAATATTTATATTTCCCTTGCTTGCTGCGAGCCAGACTTGTCTCAGAAGCAAAAACATCAAGACAGACATATTTTTTACAAGTATCCTTTATTTCTGCAGCATTCTTCCACAACCTTTCATTTAAAAATAAATAAATAAATAAATAAAAATTTTAAAAATCCCACCCATAAGGATGAGGCAAAATGTGAGATTCAATTTGTGCACACAGATATCTGCCATTTCAGAGGAGAGCAAGTTTCCACTTCCCTAAATGAACAGGTCTGCTTTCACTGAAGAACTAATGAAGTCTGACCCTCTATTAACTATAAAAGGAGCCTCAGTTTAGCTGGGTTTTTTAATCATGTTAATGCAATTTATCTACCGCATAGGGAGACTAATCTCCACATTTCAATACGTTAGTTAAAATGAGGTGGTCTCTATACCATTTTGGGATTAGTAAATCTACTAAAGACTTGCCTTTTTCCTGGGATGTAATTTTTTCTTTTCAGGCCATCATCATTAGTGCCCCTTACCTGCAGTACTCAAAATAACCAGCAAAAAACTGTATGCAAGCTGAGACTTTTAAAGGAGACTAAATCAGTTAGGCTCCCAAATCCCATCAAAGGACAGTTATGCTTGGTCCCTCATCAATCTTAAATCCCTTTGGAAATCCCAACATTAATTCACGCTAAAGGATCAAATGTGTTCTATAAAGCAAGGGGTTCAGTGGCTGCTCTGTTAGCAGAGCAGAAAGAATAAAGTGACTCTCTGGTGGCTCCCAAAAATACCTTCCTTCAGAAATGGCCTCGTGAGATCTCCTGGCATACTATCATACATTACTTTCACTTAAAACAACTGATAATATCCTGACACTCACAGCTATGATCTCTGCTTCCAGCTATATTTGAGCCTCTGACTACAAAATTTGGCTAACTCAGTTTTAAATACAACACCTAAGATGTTAACAAAATATGTTTCACGTGGCTGGTAAAGTGGCTGCTTTCTATTTCAAAGCCATTGACTTCAAAGACTGCTTGGATTGTGTGTGTGTGTGTTTTCTTTTAAAAATTTTCATACTGTTTCTGTCTTTTTTTCTCACTATCAAATAGATCATTACATTTTCAACACTTAAGGACAAAAATTCTTCTCTCAGATCTGCACGGCAGATCTTGACAGTAATATTCAGCTCTTCCCCACATGCAGGGAACTCCTGTTGACATCAAGCAGAGAAAAGGAGACATGTGCAGGTGGGTCTAAGGAGAATGCCGGCATTGAGACTCTCCGGCTGAGGTCTGGTGGGAAATCTGACTCCCATTTTCCAAATACCTTAGGGCCTTGGGATTTTGATGCCCAGTTGCCCCGACATTTTCAGCAGCTGATCTTGAGAAGCCATTGAACATCCATTTTCTGACACCATCTGGACTCGGAGTTTCAGCTACAGTGTTCAGGGCTGTACTGACCCTCCCTCACATTCACCTGCGTGTTATTCCCTTGCTGCCAGGGTTATTTCTGATAAATAGCAGATTTGATTACCCCCATCACCTAGTTAGTTGACTGTGCATTTAGGAACAACCTCCTATTTTTGCTTGTCTTTCTTAGCACTAAATACTGTGCTGTATGTTTGCCATGAACCTTGGCATTGGGAAGTTAATATTTGGAGTTGTGTTTATTCCTATCCCTCAAACTCATTAATAACATGAACTCCATAGGGTGTGTCAGTTAATGACCAAGGGAGGTGATGTTAATTTGTTTATTGGTTTTGTTTGGGCTTTTGTGAAGGGCTTCACTTCATCTTCATTAATATTAACAAAGTATTTGTGAAACAGAAGAAATTTGGACAGATAGCTGTTTATTACAGTTCAAAATGCCAGGGGGTTGGTTCTACTCTCCACTAACATGTAAGGTTTTGTTTCATTTCTGTTTCGACTTATATCATGAATGTATTCTCAGAACTTTTCTAAGCATCTTCTTTTCCCATCTCTTCAAACAATGAAAACAAATCAAATGCCAAAAAAGGCCAAGTATGAAAAGGAATAGGTCGGCCATGTTAAAATGTCTTCCCCAAAAATGCAGCTACTGTGGAGAAGGATTAGCCATTTAAAAGGGCACATTAAACAAAAATAATAATTTTTAAAAAGTCATTAGAATAGATTTGTTCCTGCACTTCTCATTTCAGTCTTCCATTGTGTACGTTTAATGAATAGCACAAGGAGGGTGAATAAGTTAAATAAGGCCATGGTTATCTTAACTAGTGGTATGATTAGTTCTTTGCTTTAGCTATTTTACTCATGTGGGAGTGTTTGTGTTATGAAACATATATTCAAAATCAGTGGTTCAGTTATTTAAAGTTGTGAGGTTTTTATTTATATAAATCTGCTGTTAAATAAAGCAGGTTAAAGAGAATCTTAATGTGAACAAAATTCAGACCAAGATCCAGGACAATGGAGAATCAGTCCTGAAATAACCAGAGACTTTTATAGTGCTGGTGCAAACATTTCTCAGACATACCCTAACTGACGTCTGTAGAGGAGACAAATTGTACAGAACATTGCCTTTGGAGCCACCATATCTCTGTTGCAGCCATCCCCTCATGACAGGTTTGTCTGTGGTCTCCTCTGCATGTTGAAGGAAGAACAGAGCAAAGCCCACTCACAGGAAAGTTCATCCAAAGCCGTCCTCCAGTGAACACAAAACCCTCTCTGAAGCTTTGCAAGAACCACTCCTGCGCAACAGCTCCGTGCCGGAGCCATTGTCCCGTCAGTAGAAGTGTAAATCACAGAGTATGAGCTTCCACCACTCAGAGGACATGTGAAAGCAAACATATTCTTGCGTTTCCTGCACATGTGTATGCACTCCCCCAAGCCCACAGCCAAACCAGAAAGGAATGAAGACGACTTGAGACACAGCCAATGCTGACTCATCCCCACTATGTTCAGTCTCATAATCGAAGTTTCTGTGTCAGACGTTTAATTGCACTGATTTCTCCCTACAGTCAGCTACAGGCACATATGGAAGGTGATTTTGATCTTCAGCCCACCAGAGAGTGATTCAGCTGTCTATCCCTCCACTGACTGTGAAAGATCCTGGGACAATTTTACTGTTAGGTTAGGATACTATTTTCTAAAGGGAGATGAATTTAAGCAATGCTGAAGAGGTACAGCGCTTGTTAATCAAGAGGAAACACGGATGGGATTGAGGGTGTGGGATAAACAGCAATCCTGTAGGAGATTTCTCATCCCTGCTGCTGCTGGCTGGTCTGGGAATCATGTACAGGAGCTTGTTTCAAAAATTCAGAATTTGAAGCACACTTCTGGTGGGACACAGTGTCTCATCTTGCTCCCTCCTGGCACAAGCAATGTTTTTACCACCAAGCCAGCTTCCAGTGCCTGTATCGGGGGTTCCAGTTCAGCTGGAATCTTTCTTATTCATTAGCACAAAACTCGCTGGTCTACAACAAAAAGAAAATAACACAGAGTGAATACAAAGGTTGTGTGAGTAAATATACCTAAAGTTGCAAATGATGACTCTGTTGGCCTTTTATTTTATCCACTCTCATCTAGCAGAAGCCAGTGCTTGAACTGTCCTTTCACTTTGCCTTGCCAGCCTCTGCTCTTTAGATACCTTCTGCACAGGTTTAAATAGAGAAGCTGAATGGATGCTGGCTATAATGATTTCACATGGATCTTTTCAATCTTTGCCATAGCAGACAGTGAAGTGATAGGAATGATTCAGTCTGTTAAACTGCTTTTGGCCCAACTCAGGAAAAAAAAAATTACCACATTCTGTCAAATCCTTATATTAATATTTGTGTAAACAGAGGGAGGAAAGGCATGATGTGTAATTCAACCATATAAGATGAAGGTATTTTTCTGCCCTTTTGCTGGATAACAGGAAGATTCGTGATACCCTGTCACCTTCCAAATGTGTCTGAAGGGCATATCTGACCCTCAGCAAAGAAACATTTTCCCAAATTTGCCAAATTATGCATACAGAGGAAATATATTCCTGTGCTGTAAATCAATGCATGTCTTTCAATAGAGACTAGTTTGAATTCCAAATTTTTAATGATATCTGATGACGTATTTATACAGAAACTTTCAAAAATTTAGTAGCAAAAAAAACCCTGACCTGATGGGGTTTTCTTCCAAATTAGAATTCTTGGAATGGTACCTCTGTCTTCACCCGTATCTTGTGTTTTCTCTGCATGCACATAGCAAGTTAACAAGGAAGATTGAGATTTCCTTATATTTTAGAGCTGACACGAAAACTTATCCAAACTTTGCATCCTTAACTTTCAGAATAACAACAGGAACAAAGAATTATATCTGAGATCACTCTAACTGTTGGACAAACATTGCTGAACTGTGCTGGCACTCGCTGGCATTCATGCCCAGCTCACACCAGAGTCATGGGTACCACTGATGCTTGGGGGATATTTTGGAAACTGGGAATTGCCTGTGGAATAAAGGCTGCCCTGCACAATGGTGAGGGAAGGGACTCTGGCAAATCTGGGGCTGACTTGGGACTTACTGCCCGCTGTCTGCAACGTGCAGCCCATGGGGAGAGGGGATTTGGGGCTGGGGAGAGCCCCTACTATTGCACCCACTTCCCCTCAGGTTGTCCTTTCCCCACAGGGCCAAGGTGGGCTCTGCATGGAAGAAGGAGCTGCGGTTGTCCCTTCCCGGGGAGGACATACAGGACTCTCAATCTCTGAGGTTATTGTTTTAATTTTTGGAACTTGGGTGTATTTTCTATTTTACTGTTGCCTGTCACAATTTTTCAGAAATGCACAGACACCCCAGAGCTTTTGGATCAAATGGAAAACTGAATAAAGCAACATATTATTGATGATGGATTTAAACTGTTTCTGGCAGAGTAATCTCCTCTCACAGCGCATCTGTGGAGGAGGACTCTGTTATCCTTTTGGGCATCTTTTAGGTGTATTAATTAGTACCAGCTGTAACTGTTTCAACCCCGAGAGCTGCTGAAGGGAGCCCCCTCCAAAATTTGCACAGCCCCTTGGGTTGAACCCAACGGGCTTTAGGGGTGCAGGAGGAGGACACCTTCTAGGATGATCAAACGCACTGTGTGACTGCAGACTGGGTGGGTGAGGTGGGATGTGGCTGCATCCCCTTTCATGACATACTTGCTATCATACCATATTAAAGTATACATTACCACTAAATATAAGTAACATCGTTTTCCATGTTAGTGTTTCATACATTTCATATATATTTTAAGACTGTTATTAACTAGACTGGTAGTCAGTCAAAATTCTTGAATTGTTCTTGAACTGTTACAAAAATAAAATATTACAGGACTATTTCAACTTGGTGAGATACTATCTTCCTTTGTACAGCTGGAACTGCCTTTTCATTCTGCATCAGTGTCCGAGGTCGGGGAGTGCCTTCCTCTTTGTCTGGTCTCCATTAACTCTCTCTGGAAAAAGTTGTCCTCTAACGGATTTTTTCCCCCAGCATGCGTTTTTGGAACCTATTCTTTAAATTTCACAGAAACAAGCTGCTACAGCTTTTGAATGAACTTGCTGCTATTTGCTCTCACTCTCTCCCTTTTCCAGCTGCTAAGTGTTAACTCACATTGCCTTTCCTTGCAGGTTTTCATTTCTTATTCCTGGGAAGTACATTTTCACATAGGGGAGAAAAAAAAATCCCATAAGTCCTAGCAAATCCTTTTAAAGAGAGATGTAGCCATTTTACGATTGTCTCTATGACAGTTTGGCAAAGGTTACGCATACTGTGAAACCTATCTTCTGAGGAGAGGGAGACCCATGTATGAGCAAAGGCAGAAGGTGGAACCCAGCCTCATCCATGCTGTTTGTTTGGTAGGGGAAGGAAAACGTAGAAGGAAACTCTGCCCATCATGATAGTTCTTCCATTATACCTGCCAGTATATAAATGGAGCTCAGGGTCAGCAAAAAAATAGAAGCAGAAGATTGGTCATGGAAATGGGAAGACGAAAAGGTGATAATTTTAGGGGTTTTCCTGGTTATTCAAGCAGAATTTAGCCTAGACTAGTAGAGAAGAGGGACAAGTCTACCAGATAACATCTCCTGTCTGAAAGTAGTGTGTTTTAATCCATGTGATGCTGCACATGGTTCAGCCCTTAATGTAGACATGGACATGGCATGTTTAAAAATGTGGTTTTGTATCTCATAGCACTGTTAACAAACCTTATTCATTAAGAGTAAAGTCATATTTAGTGTACTGTGAGGTAATCCTTGCTAGTTAATTCATTTTTCTAATATGATGTATTTCTCAGTGTAAATAAAATCCAAGAGGAGTCAAGGGTCCCTTTCAGAATCCCTAGGGAAGCACCGTTAATATCTTAAGAAATCTTCACTGAAAACCCAAAGTGATATGCACCAATAAAAAAAAAAAAAACAAAAACAAAAACAAAAACCAAAAAAAAAATCTATGAGAGTCATAAAAGTAGGGTAGATGTGTTTTAAGCTCATTGCAATAAATGCATCTACCATGATTACTTTGCTCCCTGAGGAATAAGTCTGTTAATTTTTTACTCTTAAAATGGTTTTACATTCAAACTCATCTTGACATAAAATCTAAATTTTAGTTAAAAGCTGAAAAAAATGTAAGCCAAAGTAGCAACTAAAATATGAGTTGGAACCAAATTAAACATTTGTTGATTTTTTTAAGCTACCTTAGGGAAAAATCACTGGATATAAATCAATCTGAGTATTATTTACAATATAGAAAATACTTAAATACAGAGAAAAAAATGTATGCTCCTTGTTTAAACTGAGTTATTCCAGAGTGAATTTGGCCCAGCAGAGTTTAAGCTATTCTTAACACAATCAGAATATTAGAAGTCTTTTTTTAGCAACATTTGTCTCATAAATGGACAATTTTGATACTGTAGGATTTATAATTACTTTGTACATTTCATACATATAGCACAAAAGATCCAAATGCAGCATTTCCTTTGATACCCTATTATGCCTGACATGAATTCCCTATCACATCTTGTTAGGGAAATTTATCTTATGTGGGAGATTTTCAAATTACATTTGCAAAATATACAAACAAAAAATGAGTCTGTAGCTTAAAAATACAGATAAACTAAGGAACACATATTTAAAGACAAACTAAAGAATACACATTTAAAGACAATTACAATCATTTTGAACAGAATTTGACAGTATTTCAGGATATTTAGCCTGGAATTAGCCCTTTCCTTGTGAGGGTGGCATCGCTTTGCCCCGGTGCAAGAGATTCAGCTCCCTGCACTGAGGAGCACAGCACAGACCCGAGGCAACGCAACGGATGTTTTAAAGTGTATGTAAAGTGGTATGAAAAATTGTGGGGAGAGGGAGGGACAACATCACCTTTACAGCTGCTATCCTTTGGTCACCGATTTCTCATGGTCCTTCTGATCCCTGCACTCATCCGTGTCCCTTTGCATCCTCCAGCATCCCAGGGCCTGGGTGGACAGCCCAGGGGTAGCAGGACATCTTTCTCCTCCTGCCTGGGAGGAATATTTTCAGCACCTCAAACCCCCCACCACCCCTTGACCTCCTTCCCCATCCAGATGTGTTGAGGAATGAGAAGGAATAGAGGAAGAACCTGATTGCTGGCAGGTGAAGGGATGAAGTTACCCAACCTTCGTAGCACAAACAAATCCGCGTACTCCTCCAAAAGCTCCTTTGGGACTGCTGGGTCTAGGGAGGACTAGAAGTACCTTAACCCCAGTCCTCTCTGGTTTGAATCTCACCCTGGTAAGAGTGGAGGCCATATAGGGTGGTGTGGGAAGCAGTGGTGGTACCTGCCACACAGGGGTAGCCCTGCATCTCTGCCTGTCCCCCTCCCCTCGCCACCAGCGGTATCGTTCCTTTCAAAGGCAGTATAGCTCCAGGCAAATCTGCTCTGCAGATTGTTTCCATCCTGTGTTCCCTATGGTTTTGGCTCTGTCTGTGCCTTGTAGATATAGTAACTTCGCAGCTTGTAAAGATTTATCTGCTCTCCCACCCCCTCCCCCAACTCACTCCTTAAATCAGTGATTGGGAGGAATCCATTCACGTTATAGGTGTTGGGGAACGTAGTTACACACCAAAGACTTCAGCATGCCAGGTCTTCCAGCAAGACTGAGTACGAGACACCATCCTCCCAATGGTGAGCTCTAGCAACCAGTCTTCACAAAGGATCAGGCCATGCGAAGTCGTAGGGAAGTCCAGACATCCAAAGGTAGCGTGTTCCTGATGTTGAGTCATTGAGGAGCTCAGCTGAGGTAAAGAGTGATGGAGGAACAGACAGCACCTGGCTGGCACCTTCATACATTACCATTGCATAAATGTTTACTAACGATGAATAGTAATAATGAGATTTTATTACTTCCTGAGTCCTAATCTTACCTACAGTCCCCCAAGAAAAAAGCCACGTGTCTTGGAAGAGCTCCAGTGGGAAACCCAACGCAGCTGCTAAGCACAGGATCCCTTGGAGCACATTACCTGCTGTACCAGCCTCTGCGGTGGTTTGCGCTAAACACGGGCTCCAGTTTCATGCATCCACTTTCCAATTTCTCATGCTCCAGCTGTCTGAAAAGAAGCTAAAAAAAAAATCTCTTCTTCGTCTCCCACCCTACATTTGCACAGCAGTTGTATTTCCCTGTGGTCCCCGTGCTTGGAGAGCACATCGCGGCAGAACCGGACCTATGATCTGAAACTCCATTTTGTGAGAAACCAGGCTGCTCCCCCCACTGTCAGCTCTCTGCGAAATTAATTTCTTCTTCAGTTTTTCCTGCTTGATTTCTCTCACTTCTTTCTCAAACACACAGTCCTGCAAAATGTGCACTTTTGTGTTACTACTAGCAATTTCTCAGCTAGCCCGCAAAGGAATGAACACCAAAGGGTGAGTTTGGGGTTGGTTTTTAGAAAAATGCCTCACACATACATCTCCTGGTACCCAACTCCATGTGCAGTTCCTCTAGTTACTCCTCACCAGGACTTCTGGAGTCAGATAGAGATTTGGAACTAGAATTTGATCCACCATATCTGGGATCGTCAGATAGCCTATGCATGCCCATGTTGGCTTTGCAGAATGGATTTCAGCAAACACCTACAAGCAAGAAAACAAACCCTTCCTGCAGCAGAGAGGGAGTGCTAAAGCTCAAGGACTGCAGCTCTCCGGCTGATACCTTGTTATGCCAAGTTGGAGCACAGAGTAAATTTCTTACAGCCAAGTTATAAACCCCCTGAAAATAGGTTTACTACGGAAATGTAAACACAACCATGACTATAGTAACATGAAAGACTCTGCTATAATAACGCTTAGATCCAACTCTTTGTGCACAATTGGCATAGAAAAGTATTTGATTTTTGTAATTTTTTTGCTGGTACATGTCAGTGTCACTTTACAGTCGGTCTCAGTTTGTAACAAAATGCATAAAAATTGTTAGTAATCCTCATTTATAGCTAGGGTCTCAGAAGCACCATCTCGGACAATAATTTACCTATCAAACATGGCTAAAACAGCTATTGACATTTGGAACTGTTATTCCTGAAAAGAAAGATGTGATGTTCACAGTTAACTAAGCAGAGTGTCTATGGAGTTTAACGTCTCTCACACACTGTGAAGCATGAGGCTCACTGACCGAGCTTTGATAATCAGTTTGCTTCAGACAAGAAGGAAAAAAAAAGACAGGAGAGGGGGAGAAAATCATGAAGACCCTCAGTCTGAGATACTCTGCTTTGCTGTAAGTTCAAATGCTCCGCATATTTTCAGAATCCTGAGATTTCCTTAAAAATACCCTCATATTTATATTTCTGTATTTTAGTTAAAAAGAAAAAAAAAAAAAAAAAAAGAGAGGGATTTCCATGTACTCCTACAGTTTCCACCATATAAAGTCAGGCTCTTATAGAAAGCTGTGGTCTATTCTGATCTGTTGAGCAGGGGGACAATCCAAATTCTAATAAGGAAATACTTTGCAAATCAGAGGAAAAAAACTGCTGTCCTCAAATTTTTTAGCACATTGTGTTGAGTCACCTTACCCTACAATCGCCAAATGTAACTGTTTCATTTCTATGGATGGAAAGTGCTTTTAAAGTGCCATGTTTTCCTTAAATTACTCAAATGAGTCGTTCTGCTCAGTTCAGTACATTGAGCGCCATTGTAAGAGTAAGGTTATCACTATCCAGCCACATGCCTTCAGCTTGAAACCAATTCCTCACCTGTGCCTATCTATTTTCCTAAAATATTTTTGATGATCAGAAGCATGAATCTGTTTCACAGGGTCAGACACATCCCTGGCACTCAGCCATCCTTCCCCCCTTTTCTCTGTAGCAACTTTAGCAATTTTATTTTGACTGCCATAGTCCTGGCATCTCAGTTCACTAAGCATCAGCGTTTCAAAAGCAGTTAAGATAACGAAATAGTTAAAGAACAGTTTTGTTTGTTTGTTCTTAATCCAAATATCCCTTCCATTGAATAGTTTAGTTAATGATTACATGTAAATTAAATAACTTTAAATGGCCACCTTACAGATGAGGTAGTTTGGCGTGGCACAGGAAAAATGGAGAACATTCTGAAAAACCTAAATAAATATGAAAATGTACCCTTTTAAGATTTCAGATATCTTTCTTCCCCACCCCCCCCAAACACCTCAGGATGTATCTCCAGCTGCAGAAAGCCAGGCAAGTGCCATGTGTTTGTAATACATATATAACTGTATTGGCTCTTCTGCTGCTATTGTGGTGCTCTTGGAGATACTCTGCATAAAATATAAGCCTCTATAGAGGTACATAAAGTTTGAATGTAAACTCTGTGGTGAGATCATGTTGCCCGGGCCAATTTAGATTACCTTTTCATTTTGATGCTCTGCTTCCCTAAGAGCTATCTGGGATCAGCTACTAAATTTTATCCAGTTTTTAAAACTTTACATCATATTTACAGTATTATTACCTTTGCATATATGCTGGTTGGACCAAGAGGCATTATTGTCTTAGTCTCCTGATTGGAGAGAGAAAAACTAAGGTCTCACATTTTTGGAAGGGTCCTTTACTGGGTATAAAATGCACAGCTACAGAGAAGTTAAAATCAGGGAGGATTTGCCTCTCGTGGGCATCTGGCCCTCAACCAGCCTCCCTTAAAGCTATTTACAGAGGCTTAAAGGAATTTCCAGCAGTCTTTTCACACATAGATAGTTTGTAATAGTTTGTTGTTTGGGATCCTGGATTGTGTATTCATCAGTTTCCAATGATTTGTTGTGACAGTACTTAAAGGACTCATGAGTGATACTCTCCAGGCAACTAAATGAATAGCATATTGCTATGAGTAAAGGTATTTTTACTGTTCTTTTACTGACTTTTATGTTTACTCTACAACTGTGTTACTTAATATGCAGATTCTTTTTCTTAATTTTTTTTTAAATTGGAATAACTGGTTCTGTCAATTATTGAACCCTCCCAAAGGAAGTCGATAATGTGGAGCTTAAGTGGGAACAGTGTTTTATTTGGTGTTGGAAGTTTTGTCTGCTTGTGATCTAAAGGGGTTTGCCTATTGTGGCCTTTTTCTTTTTTTTTTTTAAACTTTCCATTATTTGATTCATTTCGATGGTGAAGTAATTAATTTTTGTCTAAAAACTTCTATCAAAATTGTCCCTTCTTTTCATTCCTAACATTTTCTAGACACTCAGCCAGTCTGTTTCCTGATTTTTATAGTCTAGTTTATTGCCATTTGCCTAAGAATCTGTCATTTTTTTCTGATGCTTATTGGTCACTGAGCATTTTTAATTTATTGCCGCTTCCTTGTTTTTTCATCATATTTGTTGATGTAGTTATGGCTGGAGTTATATGCACACAATCAGTAACTCAGGGAATACTTTGTCTTTTGGCTAACCAAAAAAGTCCCTTCAAATGATTAATAGATGAAATGTAGAAAGTGTAGCATTTCAAAGTTGCCAGAACTTGTGGAATATTTTACATTTCAGTGGAGTCATCTGTTTAACAGCCCCTGTTTTGTTTTGTGTATTACTCTCCCGTACATATGCTTTTAGTTTTGAACCTTTATTGGTTTTGTCCTTTATTTCCACTCTTTC
>NW_009631713.1:25396-42621 GCF_000690535.1 Cariama cristata
AATTCCCTCTGTTTCCAGCTGGGAAGCCGACCAGGATTAAAAAAAAAAAAAAAAAATTGTATCAGACCTAGTGCGGCAATGCTTAAAATGGAAGCAGGATCAAATCTTTATCATTTTTAATAAAATAAATAGGTTAGGCCTGGGAAGAAAAAACAAATACAACTAGCTGAAATACTCTCGTAGTGAATTATTATCAAAACCTTGAAGCTGTTTAGCCCATTACATTGTCAGGTAAAGTTCCCCATGGGATTTGAAAGTGTATTTATTTATTTTGTTATTAAGAAATATATTTAGAAGTTTTAAAAGTATGGAATAAATTCTGGTTTATGCAGAGTATTAAGTTTATACTGTTGGAGCTGGAAGTAAAATACCGTCCATGGTTTGTAAGCCCTAAAATGTTTTTGGCACTTTCAGAGGAAGCACAGAATGTCTGTTTAAAATCCATTTCCTTTTAGCCTCATCACGATATGTCATCTGTTAGCAAATATCCACTAGCACTATTAATAGTTAAGGGAAATATATATTTTAAGACTTTGTTTGTGGAGAAGGGGATAAAAATCCACAAAAACAGTGCTTTCAGAGCTGATACAAACTGTAATTAGTGGTTCTGCATTTTTCAACCTTATTTGAAGAGAAAAAATATATCCATGTAAAAAATATAAGTATATGCATAAGAATTAATTGCATCACTTGTACAGCAAGATGTCACATGTCAGTGTACTGATACAGGCAATATCCTTAACTGAACTATGAAACTATTTAATTAGCTCCAAAATTAGTAAATAAAATTTACTCTCCATGAGGTAATGAATGCTCGTTGTGTCAACAAATGTCAAGAAGAATGGAGGCACTACCTGAGCGGTGAGATATTGGCTGAACTCCTCATCTCAGCAAGATTCATAAGATTCATAAACATGAAAGTGAGGGCCAGGAAGAGGACACTTAGACACTTAGCACACATCTGTTAAGATGCTTTGCTGTCTCAGAGCCTTAAAACTTGCCTCTTCTGCTGCTTAAATCCTGGAGCATTTTTTAACTGATGGCAGGAGTTCTACTGGCTGCTGGAGACGGAGCAGGGATGCGAGTGAATCATTTATACCGGGGAAAACACAATCCACAGCCAACAAAGTCTTGTTTGGGAACTGCGGCCAGGGCTTGGGGATCAGAGGGCTAGCAGGGAAAGGAGGAAAAGAGAAAGAAAAAGATTGCCTCATCCATATTCTCAGAGCAACTTTATCACTCATTATCTAAGGGAGGAAACTGTTGCTTGGCTCTTGATAACTTTAATCACAGAGTTTCAGAGGTGTTTTTTTTGAATCCACAGCCCCTGGAGTCATGTGATTATGGGAGACTTCCCAGTTTTATTGAAGTTTAACTTTCTCTGAAACCAGCAGAGCTAGAATTTTGGACATTAAAAGCCTCAAACACAGACAAATGAAATAAAAAGATTCCTGAATTTGTTATTAAAAAAATAAAAAAACAAAGGCCTGACTCATAATGTTCATAGTCCAAAGGAGAGGACTATTCTTAAACGCGTGGTACACTCATACTCACCTGACCCAAGAGAGCACAGTCAAAGCCGAAGTATGCGAGCTGCAAAAGCCAACAAATACCAACTGCAAAAGCATGAAACCCACCTTTGAAATGTCTTCTCTTCCCTGCTCACCTGCCCTCCTGCCTCTTTTCCTCCTGCCCAGCACTGGCTGAACATCTCTGCACCACAGCAGCCAAGTTCCTCCTTCCGCTCTGAAAGGCTGAAATATGAAGAGCAAGATGGGTCCTTGGTTCATCTAAGATGACCACAGTGAAATAAAGTTACCCAGAATTGATGCCTTTCTCCTGCACCTCTCAATATCTCACTGAGCATTTTCCTTTCCTGAGATGAATGACAGCTTTCTGCCATGCAACCTAAAGCACATCAAATTGTTTGTCAAATTGTCATGGTGTTTCTCTTCCCCACAATTCCTGTCTTCATCTTAGATTTCAAGTCCCTAGAAACAAGTGCCAGCTGGATGTGAGAGAAGCATCAAGCACTTTACAGACTGGGTACTGTAAATAAAATTAAATGTGGTGAAAGGAAGAAAGCTTAGTTAATACAACACTATTCAAACTTAGAAGCTTTGTTGCAAAAAGCATATGCAGGTTGCTTGTGCCTTCTTGCAAAAAAGAAAAAAAAAAAAAAAACACAAAAAAATCCACCCCAAACGAAATCACTTAAAAAAAAAATAATCTTAACACAGGATCTTGTATCAGCCAGCCTCAGACAGAGCTCTGGGTATGGAATGAAGCAGGATGGACCCTGAGCTTTTCAGCATTTGAAAGCAGGTGTGCATACTTCTGGCTGGCATTTTGGATTTGGTTCTCTCCAGAAAAAAAAAAATCTTATTAAATCCTTTTAAACATTTCAAAGCAGCTGGGTAGATGTGACCATCTCTTTCCAAACCCCTGCTTTTAAAAAAAAAAAAAAAAAAAAAAAAAAAAAAAAAAAAAAAAAAAAAAAAAAAAAAAAAAAAAAAAAAAAAAAAAAAACCAAAAAATAACCCAAAACACAAAACTGAACTCTCTAAAGCTCCCCAAGGAAATTATTTAGAAAAAACTATGCTAATGGAACATTAAAGTTGTAATGCAAAACCATAAAAGTCAGGAAATTCAGAGTTAGGGCTCCCGTGGTACCTCTAAGTCTGTCACCTCATGCATATGCACTACGATAGGACCCTCAGAAATGAACAGTTGGGGTAAATGCAAGTATCTTGCTATCTGCTCAGGTATTTTATTTATTCCTGAGGTTGTTTTGTTGCTGGTAATCTTTCTCGGGCACCATACTAATGCAAGCGGTGCTCAGTATGGGACCATGATGACTGAGTGCTTGCAGAACAGCATCACTGCACAGGCAGAAGCAGCCAGGGATTCAGGGTACTCATCTAAATTTAAAAGCAGTGGAGATGCATAGATTTATGTTTCTTTTATGTGTAACTTTAGCATAAGGTTTGTTAATCTCAAGCAGCAGCCGTACAAGAGCTGCAGTTTTGGTCAGGCAGGAGATCAGGTTCTCGGTAGAGTAATTTCAGAAGGAAAAAAAAAAGAAAAAAAAAAGAAGAAAAAATAGGAGGGGGAACTGGGGCAGCTGTGCACGAGCGATGGCAGATACCTTATTCTGTGATTCTGTAAAAATAATATTGTAGCGATAGCATTTATGAGGGGGATTTATAGGACAATTTTGCAGCCCACATGTGTATAAGAGTCACCAAAGCAATTCATATCGAGGAAAGAGGGCAACACATTTCAGCAAAGCAATTTTTAACAAATATCCTTCCTGATATGCAATATATATATTTATATAATCGAAGGTCTGCACACAAGCAGATCAGTATCTTTCCCAAGTTTTACCTTTTGACGCCTTCCTCAGCCCTAAGCACGAACAATGAGCCTCAACTCAATAGGCACAACTGACCAGAAGAATCAAAACAATTCTTGGAAAAAAATTAGGTTATCATTCATTAGCTCTCTATCATTTGGCCACCAGTAGGCTGTAGGATATGAGGGCCATTTAATTAGGCCCTGCACTACTCTCTGGTGTGAAAAAGGCTCTCAAAAGCTTTGATTCCCCACAGCTTCACAGCAGGAAGTTGTTGGCGATAATTGACACAGGATTTCCTTGTTAACCAGCAGCAGACATGCTGGATTAAAGCGACAGAGATCTAGAGAAGAAAGTGAAAAGAGATAAGAAGCTCGGAAAGACTTCTGCTTATTTTGCACTTGAGGATGATGAGCAAATAGCAATAACAAACTGGAGTGCTGCTCCCTGTGAGTAAGGCCTCCACTTATCAGACCCATTTCAGCTTGACTGATCAAAGATTGACTTCCCTTAAAATAACATAGGCCTGGGGTTTGTTAGTTTATTAAGCTGCAGGTTTTATGAATTATCACAGTTTTAAAGATGGATTGCAGTTTATGTGAAGAAGTAGAGGATTATCATGTTTTCATCTAAACAATTATAAAATATCACAGCTGAAAGCTTGCTTGCAAATGACATAATTTTCTCCTGCAAACTAAACAGGTCATTGTATGCCTTCATGTAAGCATTTCCAGCAAGCACACAAATACAGTAAAATTAACTCTGCAGCCGAGATGATAGCCCAGTAAAATATGTATTTTAACTTCCAAAGCGCATGCAAACCCCACATTCCCTCATGCTGTTCCAAAGGTAATTGTATTTAATTTTTGATCAGGACCTTTTAGGTCTAGTTATGTTAAAGAAAGAAAAGAGAGAAATGGCCTATTGAAATGTTACTTAAAATGTGGTCATGATAAATGGTACTGAAACAGATCCACATGAGTATAGTTAAATGAAACGTCCACTTTAGAGCAGAGACAATTATTGGGTATCACTTAATAACTTAACCTTACAACAGCACATATGGCATTAATAAAGAACTGAGAGTAATAAAAGCTACTACTACTACTATGCTCCGTGCATGCAGGCAGACGTGTGTACGTATGGGTAGTAGCCAGGGGAAAACCAGGGCACTCGGGGGGCAGAAGGAGGAGGGGAAGGACAGAGGACCAAGGCAGGAGGTGATACCCTAGCGGTGGTGGTGGATGAACTCCTTCATCCCAGCAGGGCCTCATCTCCCTCTCCTTTGAGGCAGCCCTGCAGGGAACTGCACGGTCTTTGGCCAGCAGTGGGATTACCACAAAAGCCAAATTAATTCCCAGGGTGTATTCCCTCTTCTGGGAAGGGGGAGAGATTGTGTGAGCGCAGCTGCATCCAGGATCCTGCAGCTAAGCTGTGCAATCCTTGGAAATCTCTACAGGGTGGAGCGATCCAGGAAAAACCTGTCCATATGAGTACACCTACACCTAAAACATCAAGAGCCTTAGGTAGTTTTGGATGGAAAGCAGCAGTTCAACTGTGTGAAAAAGTGGAGGTATCAGTAATTATTTTTATTCCAGTGCAGAAATTGCTGTTAACAATTTCTTAAAACAATAGCAAAACATTTCCATTCTCCCGCCTCTGTTTATAAGGTCTTGAATAACTAATTTTGACCATTTTAATAGGGTTCTGAGGCCAGAGACTTCTGTCCTTGCAACTGAAGTGAGGTCAACAGGAAAAGAGACATGAAAACAGTCTCAACAATGCGCGTTTTCTAAAATCTCTGCAATGAAAGTAGTACGTGCACCACGCAGAACTACTGTGCCTCATGGCAGTCTCAGCACCACTACGTTTAGGTTCACCATTGACTTCAATGCATCCGAGCAATGTCACCATCCCAAATTCACACCAAGAAATTCTCCTGGAAACGCCATCATGATGTACTAGGCTCTTCAACACACAATCTCATAGTCTAACGGATTTCTTAGGAGTGTTTAAGAAACATTAGCCATGAATTATTATTTACAATATAGCAACTTCTCCTAGCATGACCAAATTGGCAAATCATTTTTATGATGGTATCTTCTCCTTCTAGAAGTTGCCATTCTGCTCAAAGAAGCAACATGAAGCCCAGGCAGCCAGCTATGCACACTGAATATCAGTGAAACTGCTCAGACTGCGATCAGCCTCGGTGTCCTAGCATTCTTTTTCCATGATAATTAATTATGTTTTGCAAAGTGGTGGGCTGTAGACTCTATAATGTAAACTGATGAACTAAAGGCTGGTTATGTTAGACTTAGGTGAGTATTCACTGGAGATGAACTAGAACCAAAGATCTGGTTATCAACCACCCTATACTTCAGTGGGACAGGCTGAAACTCAGACCTACACTTCTCATTAGTTTCAAATCTCTGTCATGAACTCCATTAAAATTTTATGTTAGAACACCTTAGAGTAGACTGAAAGATTTCTTCCCTTACAGTTCTGTATATCTATAGCCCTTTAACAAATGAAGTTAAAAGGCTGTATCTTACTTATATGGTTTGCTGTGTCCTTCTTTTTATTTCCTTTCTGACATGCTTTGTAATTCCCCCTATCATGCTTACTTCTCCTCATTTTAAATTGGTTGCATATGAATTGATTTTCATGTTCTCCTCTGTACTAGCAACAGCCTTTTCAGCAGGGACACCCAGCTGATAAATTACCATGTGTTTTAACCAGGATGATATAGCACCGATTCCAGACACACTGCAAGCATAGAAGTTTTTTTAACTTCAGTGGCAGTTTTACATACGAAGGATCTGCTGCATTAGGCCCAGAGCTCGGTATCTGTTCAAAAAGAGTAAGAAATTTTTTTTGTTGGCAGATAGAGGTCTCATATGTAGTCCTGCATTTCCTTCACATTTGTACTGAGATAGCTAACACGCACACATAATAACTCACTATTGCATGATCAAAATAAATAATATTTGTTCTCATTTAACATCATTTCTAACTTACAGCAAAATCATTGTCTGAAGCTACTTCCTAAGAGCCTGATACAAATCTCACTGTAATGATTGACAGGCTTCATGTGGACTCAAGTGAGTCATGTGCCATATTGCTCTTTTCTATCACAAAAAAATACATTCAACGTAAAAAAATGAGTCTCTAGTTCAGTATTTCAGGATGCTTGAGCAAGCTGGTTTTACTCTACACAGAGCAGGGAGAGTTGTTAGCAAACACGTGCCACCGCCACAGCACTGGACCCTTGTGAAGGATTAGTAACACAATATGTCACGATGCTAGGCGTTATTTGTTTTGAAATATAGAATGCCATCATATTTCAAAAAAGATGGGTTTGTGCATTTTGAAGAGAGAAACATGGATTAGTGAGTTTCTTCCTATTTTTATTGTTTATTCCTATTGACAGTTCTTGCAGTTTTTAACAGTAAAGAACAGAATAAATTGCAACTGAACTTCTTTGAGTTCCTTTAGTTCCAATGTCGAATGTATTTTTTTCAAAGCTAGGATTACTTCAGTGGACATATAAACAGAATTAAAAACATTTCTTTTTTATATAATGTAAACAAAGACTCTATTCTATTTTAGTTTTGACACAGCAAACCCAGATTTGTGGTCAGCTAGTAACCAGCTTCATGGACTAATCCATCTTAATGCTAGCAAAAGAGTTTGTTAATTTTCCTGGGAAAGAAGGTTTCTTTAATTCACATATCTACATATGGTAGATATGATTCTTTCATTTACAATGGCATTTGATAAAATCCTACTTTTATAAATGATGCATCTGCTTTTAATGTCTTAAATCCTGTGATTGAATAGACAAATCTTCCCCCTTGTCTTGTTTTTTTTTAATATTTTAAAGGCCTTACTGCCTTAAAACATACATCAAGCAACATTGTAATAGAGCAATACACTTTTAAGACAAAGTGACAGATTTACATATCTGTGTGATGTGACTCTCTTGACAACCAATAAATGTATTATATTGATGAAGTGAATATGTCCTCTATCTGGTCATTTTCAACTGGAAACTAATAACCAGCGTCACGGTATCAGGCATGCAATAACCTGGGTTAAAACTAGGTTCATCAAATAAATCACTCAGGAATTTTTCTATTTCTTTCCCAAGACACGTTGCACATCTGCTTAGTGAAAGGAGGAAAGAAGCAATATTTCTTTGATCAAAGTCTTTTTTAATATCCTTGTATCTGTCCTTTGGGAATGCTATCTCTGGACTTAGGCCTGGGAGAGATGCTCAGCTTCTCCTGAAAGGTGCTAAGCACCCTTTTACTGCCATTGACTGAGGCAAGAATATTCTGTTTCTTGCAAGATAAACCTCCTTTGGACCAGTTGCTGATGCTACACCACTTTCTAACGATCCAGGGAATGACACAAATTCAAGATTTCTAAAAACAAAACACAAGGTGTTTTCAATGAGTCCCAGTTTACGTCAACAGCTTTCAGGAAGGAAAAAAAAAAAAAAACACTGAGGCAGAAAAGTATACTGCATTAAATTTACCCCAAGCCTCTATCTCATAGACATGAAACACCTATGCATATGTAGAGATCTCTAAGAAACACTTTGAAAAGCTACGCTGTGCTTTTAACTTCTTATAAGATCTTATTAATATCATTTAGAGTTGCCATGTGGCTGGCTTCCTGCCTGGCCTCTTTTACTACAGACTTGGCAGTTGTTATCCCAAGCACTGCACATGTGTGGACGAAGCTGAGTGTGGGTAGCAGCCATTTGTCTGAGGCGGCTGGGTTTTGTCGTATTTCAAACTGGCAACGCTAATGCCTGTTCTTATGGGATACAAATCTGGTATGAAATTCCCGGAGTCGAGTCAAGGTCTGGCCTGGCACATGCGAATCATTTTTTTCAAGTGAGGATGGCTGCAGGAACGTATGGACGATGGGGGATTTTTTCACCTGCTTCCACGTCTGCCAGAGACTTGGTGGAGCCACAGAGAGTTGGGGCAGGACTTGAGGATCTGCAGGATCAAGCTCTTAAAATGCACCCCCCTCCCACACTTCTGGCTGTGGATATAGGGGTCTTCCTTGGTTAGGAGGTAGCAGACATAAACATGCCATTTGTAGCCCAGACTTGCCCTGGTTTCAGGTCAGAAGCATGCTGAAAAAGTGGTGATAACACAAAGAAGGGAAAGTGGCGGCTACATCACTTTTCTTTATCCTGGAGCTTGCTTGCTGGTAAATGTGGCAGAGAAGGACCTGGAAGTGGTTGAGAGGGCAGCCTTTCATCATCCTGGTGTACGCAGGACCCACAGCCACCCCAGGAGCCTGGACCTCCTCTGCCCCTCCATGCTGCCACAGAAGAAGAAAAGCCCTGCAGGAAGCACAGGTCAAGTCTGGTGGCAACTCCTGGGTTTCTACAACCTGTTTTCCTTTTTATGGTGGGACAGAACAATACAGAAACAAATAAAAAAAAAAAGGTTGATAGGAGTTGGTTTCACACGCTTGAGGCCAAATACTCAAATAACTTTTAAATTCGGCAGTATGGGCTTGGTGTCACTTTTCTTGCCTGTTCCCTAGGTGCTGCCCAAGAAACAAGTCTCTCATGCGAACTACAGTGAGGTGCATTATGGGCCCATTGCTGTATTTCTAGGCAGGGCCTGTGGCCCTAAAGTCACCCTCAACTTGTCATTACAAAGCACCGTTTCCATCAACTGCATGGGCAGGCTTTTTTCCATGTTGTGTGTCTTGGGCTTGGATTTTTGGGTAAGGCTGCAGTAGAAAATATTCAACAGGGATTTCTTTCTATAGTAAGGGATGTACCACCTGCAATTTTGTGTAAATCCATGTCCATTCAGCTTTGGCATAGCTGTAAACTTCTTAGCTCTTGCTTACCAGAGCCTTATCAGTACTTCAGTTTGCACCAAAAATTCTCCCTTCCTGTATTGCATCTCACATGCAGCTGGACCATGTTCTGAAATAAGGAGAGTACTGTAAAGAGAAGGGGTGATGTTAGGGGATAGAGACAGACAGGTCTTTAACCATCTTTCTGCTAGATCCTACCTCTGTATGTAGGAATAAACCTGCAGATCTTCTCTGCTGGCAACAAATAGGTGGGAAACCCACCTGCCAAACTGATGTCTCAGCCCTCTCTAAAGGCTGCGCCATAGCTGGGATAACAATCTGCTAGTGCTACTTATAGTTCTAGTTACAGAATTGGCAAAACATATAATCTAAAATGAAAGTAAATCCACTCATTTTGTATAGTAATAATAATAGATATAGGATACAAATAATACACAAGAAACAATACAATTACAAAAAAATCCCAGTAATCTGTATTTTCACTTAAACAGTACTTAAATGGGAGCATTTTAATGACAGTACAATTCCCCAAATAAACGTTAGATAATATATCCAAGGCAAAGCAGATATACCCTTCTGTAAGTATGTGTACAACCATGACTTTTTTTTGTCTTGCATTTGTACGTGTGTTTCATGCCTGTTCACCAGAATACGTACCACTTAAGGCAGCAATACCCAAGTGTAAGGTGTTCAGGTGAGTTGGTTGGAATAATTTGTGATACCACATTTATTACCACAAAATGAAATTCAGCATGGTGCTCGCTAGATTTCCCCCCCATCTAAGATCTGGAGTTAAGTCCCAGAGCTACTGGTTCCACGGGGGAACCAGTAGCTCAGGAGATAAGTGGGATTGAAAAGCTCCTGACAACTTGACATCGGCCCAGCAGCTTTGGATTAATTTCACTCAAAGACTTCCTTAACTGGATGTCATACAACTTTTAAGAAGTCTTTTGCTACCAAAAGAAGTGTAGCGGAATGCTGAACTAACATGACATTTAAAAGAAGAGGAGAAAAACCTACTTATTCTGACCTGGAAGCAAAAGCTGGTTGTTTTGGCATCATGGTGAAAATACTTGCATGCATCTGCATAAGCAGGAGAATTCTTTGCTCAGGGCTGTCTTTGAAGATAATGCACCTGCCTAAATGGGTCTAGCATTTTCTTCCCCTACACTGACGACTTGTATCCTGTGAAACAATGGTCCCAGGACTGCACTGCTCTGTTGTTTACATTGTCTACACTTTAACCAGTGTAGAATGGTTAAAAAGGCAAATCTGGACTAGCCGTTGCCAGGCAGGTGGATTTGGATCCAGGTATACAAGGGTGAAGTCACTGCAGGTCTGTATATCTCCCTTCCTCCAGAGCAGGAGTGACAGGGATGAAAGTTGAATGTGACGGATTCTGGCTCAAGGTCCCCTTCCTCCAAACTGAAGAAACAGCGATGGGTGGAAGACATCTCTGAGGAGCAGTGGCTCCACAGGCAATAGAGTAGATGGAGAGTGTGCAGTTTACAAATCACCCCACATTAGAGCTGCACCTGAAATTAAAAATATCGTCTTACGTACGGAAACTCTGAATTCTGAATTACAGTTATGTGAGGAGTGAAAAAATGTGAATGCTTGCCTATCTTTTGATAGCAATATCTCATGACAGAGGCAGCTTTCGACAGTGCTCCAAGCTTATGCTGTCTTTATTAAAAACTAGTAGTTGTACTAGTAGCTTGCTTTGTTTTTTAACTCCTGAACATGAAAAGCAAACGTGAAACAGCCTCTTTAAATTAAATATGAGAAACAATTACATTTTGACAGTTTAATTGCATTCTTCCTCCAACATGGCATTCTAAACAAGATACCACATGTATTTAGCATGCTGATTATATTTTTAGATTGTTTTGCAATTAAGAAAGTATCCCTAAAAGAGATAAAATAATTGGTTGACTAAATCACTATTTCTTGAGGGAACAATATTAAGAAATGAATGTTGAATGGCTATATCCATAATAATTAGCTTTTAAATCACTGCTTAAAGGTTTTAGGTTTTTAGCCTTCAAAATTGTATCTGTCATTCAATTTGCTGCATATTATTCAAATTTGCTTATATAAAAAAAAGCAAAAAAACCCAACCACTGCCAACAAAACAGTCTTCAGTGTAACTGACAGGATCTCATGATTTTCAATGGTGAAAAAATAACAGGCACCCAAAAAGCCTTTCATCGGGACAGTCCTAGTCCAAACCTATGATGGGCATTGTGCTATTGATATTGCAAACAGAGAAAAAGGTACTAACGCATCTCAAAATCACTGAGCATTCAAGAACAGTCCAGCTTCCCAGGGGTGCTGGATGACATTTACTTTGCTTTTATTATTCTGCACAAACCCGTTTCTTACTTTTCTTGAGAAAAAATAAAGATTAAATAACAAAAAATATCATAAGTTTCTGTTATTTTCCTCAACAGTTGACTGAAATGGGATGATGAGATCTGAGTTTGAAAAACAACACGCCCATTCCCCAGATTAAAACCACCTCTGGATGACAATCTTCTAAAATTTTATTATAAAAATAAAAGAATCTATTTAAAATATGTAAGCTGGAATCAAACTTTCATTTCTGTTGAAACAAAATTGTAATTTTAATTACCATTTCAATCCACACACATCTTCCAAACATTTTTTTTTTATTTTGACAAAATGTTTTTGTTTGACTTTTCATACTGACAACATACTAAAAAAAAAATCTTAACTTCTTCCAGTGAAGTCAATGCATGTTTTCATTCTGATCATTTATATGTAAAGTTGTGCAAAGCCAAGCCAGTATTCAGAAAGGAGACACAGTAGTCTAATGATTCACAACAAGACCAGATGGAATTTCCTGGAACTTGTTTTTAAGATACCGAATAAAATTGTATTTAGAAGGAAGAAAGTGAGAGGCTGATCTGCAGCTGAGTCTGAAGCAACATTGCCAAGACTTTTGATTAGGAATATAAAGTTTGACCTGCTTGCGATGCTCTAAGGTATGTCGATTTCATACATTTCCTACTGAGGTGCATCCAAAAATATGTGGGTAGAGATGCCAGTAGTTCACAGACGAATGATTTGTAAGGGGAAAGGAAGGTTAACACAAACATATGGGACAAAGTGAAGAAGACATGCTGGTGAGAACCAGAGTGCAACAATGCTGAATGGTCTAATCAGCTGAAAATGTTCCCAGGCCCCAGCAGCAGTGGTAGTGCAGAGAGGGCCAGATTTAGCAGGTTTAAGAATGGGACCAGAATGATAGGTATAGATAGGAAGAATGGTAGGGAGAGAGAATTGGGAATGCCCAGTAGAAATAGCTGGAATAAGCAGACAGACGTTTCAGCACAGAAGCTCACAGCATCACACTTTACCTATTCTTCCATAAAAGACCTGATAATGCATCATCCACACTGGTTGTTGAAATAAATGCCTTTTAATATTGTAGTGCAATTTAGTTCTATAAAATAACCAGCAAATAGAGGGTAATAAGAGATCTTTGTCTAGTGCACAGTCCCAAGTGCAAGGTCCCAGAGAAACAAAAGGGTGAAAAGATGTACCTCATCATGTGCAAGAGATGGTTTCAGAATGGTTTCCAAACTGGGGTTTGGAAAGAAAGAAGTGATGGTAAGGTGTAGCCATGAACCCTTTCCACTCAGCATTCCTGATCTGAGAAGACTGTGAAGAAAGTCGTGATAGAAACTTGAAGGAAGGCTGCATGCCTTGTAGATGTTGCTGTTTTTTCAGCAGTAACTGTACCAGTAAAGGATACTGTTTCCCCACAGACCTTGCCATGCTCGAGATCATGCTTCTGTGTTTTACAGGCTGAGAGCTGATCCATCTCCCTTAGAAGTCAACAGCCGTCTCCTGATTGTAAATTGTCGAAAACAGCACCAATATCAGAGTGACTGGAGCTGGAATACTTACACCCAAATGAGCTTTTAGCTAACAGGTTTTGATAGCAGCTTATCAATAGCTGACAGCTGGTGTATTGATAGAAAGGAGCTGAGCAAAGATAGCTTCTCACATGCCAGCTGCTAGGTGTCAGCACAGATATCTAATTCACATGCAGCTATATGGCTAGCAAACCCCAAAGTCATCTCGTTTAGCAGTGGCTTAGGTATGGCTGCCAGTGAAGTAGCCAGTGTCTCAGTTCACCGTCACTGAACAAGGAAGTCCCATCTCTCCCTTGCCCTTGCCTTCTCCTGGCTCCAAACTCCTCCACGTACCTTGTGTTGCTCCAGCCTTGCCGGTCTTTCTGCCAGGTTACTGGGTTGCATGAGGTCAGCAATGGCCTGAAAAAACTTAGTGCAGGGATGGGGAGACTCATCAGGCTGGGAGTGCAATGGAAGACAGAAGAGTAGGGAAGAAAGGGGAAGACTGAGAATTCCCCATTTCAGCAACAGCAAAGTGTTAGACGAGCTCAGCAACCCCTACTTCATCCTGCTTAAGTTGTATCCACTGCAACATTGACTTTGAGTTAGAAGGCATTCTTTCTGTTAAAAGATAGGAGTATAGATAGGAGAACAGCAGGTTCAATTTATGTTAGTTGCTGAAGAGACTTCTATACCTTTTTTTGTACAAGGAACCATTAGTTCCACTTGCACTTTTTTGTAAAGGCACAGTGGTCACTCCTAGCATGTCACTTGCTAATGGCATGTCCCTACCAAAAGTAGCGAAGTTGGCCCAATTATTATGAATGTATTTAGCTGAGTTTGGCAGGGAGGGGAAGCGTCACTCCTAGCATGTCACTTGCTAATGGTATGTCCCTACCAAAAGCAGCAAAGTTGGCCCAATTATTATGAATATATTTAGCTGAGTTTGGCAGGGAGGGGAAGATCAGACATTTGTCACAAATAGCCTGTATATATCTGGTATATATGGTAACTCCTGTGAGAGAGTCTTGTACTCCTAAGAGCCTGCTAACCATCTCCAGACAGCAGAGTATCAGACAAAACATTCAGTGCAGTTCAGGTGAGCTAGTTATGCCAAACATGTAGAAGCAGTGACATGCAGAACTGCTTAAAAGTCAAGTTCTAACTGTTTCTGGGATACTCAGTCCAACAGGTTGATTGATGGATAAATTTATTTCTTATGACAAACAGTCAGTGTTCATAAACCAGCTTCCAGCGTCTCAAGAGTCCTATCACCAAGCTCCCTCTATGGAGTGGAGACAGGGAGGCAGCTCAGGTAAGATTTCTATCTCTGTGCATTGCCTACAGGAACCAGGCTACCAGTTTCTTAACACAGGTGCTTAAGATAAAGGTTGAAAATAAGAGGAAATGAGCCTGGGCCCCACCATTTGGAGATGCAGAAACAGCAAGCTGATGCTTTCAAAGACCTGCTCCTTCCTACTACAGCAATAAAACTGAATAAATTTATGGATCTGTAGCCTGTTGCTGAGATTCCTTCCCCAGCTGTCTTAATTCAACTGATCTGATCCAACCTAGGTACGCTGATGATACTGTTTGAGAAAAAGACATGGGGAATCTCTAGATCAGAACTAGACTTCGAACTTAAGTGATAGCCGGTTTTTGGCACAGGGGACAGACTTTAAATGAGCACAAATGGGTGAGTTAGATTTAGAAAGGGGGAGAATTATTTAGATTCAGACCAGACATTTTGGGGGAAACAGACCAAAAGTAATATCTCTTCTAAGGAGAAATACTGATAGGCTGTGGAATTACAGGCGAGCTCTTTCTTCTTTTTCCTTACAGTCTGGAGTATGCCTTATAGCTCATCATATTTTTGGCTTCTGGCACGTATTTTATTAACTTCCATTATATATAGAAACAAAACAGACCACTATTTGAAAAAAATGCTGTGAGTAAAAGAAGCAATGTAATGGCATATTCAAAGAGTAATTAAAGACTCTCTTATGACAGTTAAAAGCCAAGAAAATTTTCAGAGACTTTCACACACAAATATTGCACAAAAATTATATGAACCCATTTGCATCCACATTTGTGAGCCATGTGACTTCCCCTGAGAATTAGTTTGGCTTCTCTGTTTAAAGCATTACAGATACTGAAAACTGAGGACTAAAAATTTGGCTTGCTATCAAATCCAAGCTTCAGTTTAGATGATGCAGGAGAAACCGACAGAATCAGACCTCACTTAACTCATTCCAGTCTGTTCAATTACTGTCGCCATTAGAAATGACTTCATACACCAAAACCCTTTAAGCCCAACAGAGCCTGATAAAGATGCCTGCAAAGCTAAAAAACTGTAAAACTATCAGCATACTGTGCATAGGCTGAATGCCATAAAGGACGAAAGATCTCCAGGAACACAGGTTTGTTTTTCTTTCTGTTCTTGCTATTCAGAGATCTGATCTTATCTCAGATACTTGTAAGTGGCATGAAGATCACAAAAAGCATTACGATGAAATATGCTATCAACTACCTTGTGATCATGAAGCTAGACTGCAGGCAAGGTAAAGCCTGATAGCTGTTGGCATTGGTATTGCTACTCCTGTTACTCTTTCATAGTGAACATTTTGCTGCACACAAAAGTCCTATCTGCTCCTCAGTTTAGGTGTAATATAGGCTTAAGATATTCTGGGGAATATGCAAGAGAGCCCCTGGTAATTTTAGCCATGTCCTGTGGAAGAAATCTGCCTAAGAGAAATGGCCTATTTTTAGATTGTCACTGTTTCATGGAGATTAATGAAAAAGATGGAGAGGCTGCTCAGGAGTTTCCTCACTCTCCCTGTGCACTGCAGGAACAGGCATCACAGCAGCTCCAAAGACTTCTTTGCTGCAACAACTGTAGACCGACAGGAAAAAGCTGTAGCTAGAAGAAAATGGTCCACAGAAATTACAGGTAGATATTTTTGTAACTAAAAAGCACCTTAAATTAGTTAGGTGGTGAAGTGGAGAATGAATGCAGGCTAAATGGTTGTTAAGTTGAGCTTCCCTGAAAAACACAGTTTATAATTACACCTGAATGAACTTTGCTGTGAAATCTGCAATGACAGTGAACTCACTTGATAACTGATTTCACGATGTGTGGAGGTTCAGTTTCTGGGTCAAACTGTCAGCTGATGTAAACAAATGGGGTATCCATGAAATAAATGGGCCTCTGGCAACTCACTGAAAACCTACCCTTTTTAATGTGGTTTTCACCTGAAATATTCTGTACTTTCCAGATTTTTTTTTTATTGAGGCTTAGGACTCATCTGAACTTAAGAAGCAAAGTGAAAGGTTAAAAGGAGGCGAAATCACCTGAATCGAAAATAAAAATGCAAGTATAACCAGGTATGAATCCATATCATAACCTCAGTCCAGCAGATGATGAAATGTCGGGAGGCTCCTGACCCCATGCCAGCTGCAGGACCTGCAGCACCCAAGCCCCCCTTCATCCATACCACCCGTGCCTTTGCATTGCTGGCAGGTTTTGAGTGTGTTGACTAACAGTTATTTTTGTAAGATTTTTCTCACATATTTGTCCTCTACCTCTACGGGCTGATGGGGAGTTATTAAATAATGTAACACAAGATTTTATCTGGATGATTCGGTGAGAGGGCGACTGGTTTTCTTCCTGTCCCTCCCCAGTTCATTCCAGTGCGCAAGATAAAGGAGGACTGGACCCAAACCTGAAAGCATATTACATAAATAAAGGCACAACGTAATACACCATAGAAATAAATTATCTTTTCATATAAAAATCTTCTAAAGCCCATTTCCAGAAGAGTAATAGAGCTGCCAGTCCAACACCTGCAAGGTTGGAAATAATTTACTTAGCCTTGCTGACTTTTAGGCAGGTTCTTCACTTGATGAATGGCCCAATTAAACATCTGTTAATCACGACGTTATCTCAACTCGAGGTGGAATACCTACTTCTCCTATTCTATCTTTCTGAGAGATAACATCATATAACCCCCAATCCGCAAGGCAAGATGTCTCTGAGGGCTGAAACGAGCTGGTCGGGGTGCAGGGCCCAGGGCCTGCCCGCCCTGAGGAAGCGGCTGGGGGGCCCGGGGCCTGCGCGGCCCTCCCCCCCC
>NW_009631713.1:42652-60936 GCF_000690535.1 Cariama cristata
TGCCTTGCGCGGCCTTCCCTCCCCCTCTGCACAACCTTCCCGTAACCTCGGGCTCCTGAACCCTCGTGTACATTTTAGGCCTTGATAATAAAGCAACATCTGCAAACTTACAAGTGCTTTACTCGAGTTAATTGAGTAAATTGAAGCAAGATGCGGTGCAGGGGTGATCTATGATCCCAGGTTGCGGGCCTAGAAGGGAGACAACAGATTTACTGCAAAGACAGTGGGCGGCCTTTTGTTCAGGCCCTGGTTCACGGGAAGTTTGAGGTCACGAGGGATTAAAATATCTTCAGAAACAAATGGAATAATTTGGCTGAAATATAAGGCACACAGTGCCAGCTCATGCCAGGAAACCAAGGGTGATTTATGTGCCTTCAATCCAACACATTTTTCTGATATCTGCCCCATTAGGTTGAATTTATAGATTATTGGGAGAATGTGTATCCTCATCTCTGCTTTTCTGACATGTTTGTACTCTGGGGAGCAGTTCCAAGTATTGCAAAATAAATAAAACGGCCTGTTACCTTGCATTCACAAGGGCTAAGGCCCGCTCCACTTAAACCTCAGGGGTAAAAAAAAAAAAAAAAAAAAAAGAAGAAGAAAAAGAACAAACCAAAACAAAACCCCAACCTCCCCATTTCCCCATTTACTATACTTGTTTGGGAATTACTTATTAAAAAAGACATTAAACAGGTAATGCTCTTTCTCCTATAATCTGTACAAGTCATTAAGTTTAAGCACAATTCGCCACCTTGAAGCAATTGGATACATTGTAATTTGTTTTATGATCTCACAGATGCAAGGTATTTGCCGAGCTATAAATACATAAAAGTGGTTTATACGAGCAGCCCATACCCGGCGTGAGCTGGGAAAGGAGAACCTCTCCTGGTTTCCCTATTCACATGCACACACACAGGCGCGCGATCATGCACTGTATCTATTTATATTATTTTTTAAAGCCTGGCTCACTTTTAGTGGGATATATTGTCCCTTTTGTAGTTTCTCTGCTGCTTTATTAAATCCCAAATTCCTTACAAAACTGTACAATTTTAATAACACAAATCCATGCAGGTCATAAAGCTGTCGAAATGTACATAACACCAGCCGTGATCAGCTGCAGTGATATCATCAACCCTGATTAGCTAGAGCTGGTCACACGACAAGGTTTTATTACAAGTGTCATTTACATTTTTGACAGTTTTACAAGGCTTAATGGCTTTGTATTAAATACATTGTGTTTCAAGGAAACTGACAGTTCAGGGTATCTTGTAAATACAATGCCATGGCATTTCCTCAGAAGCAATACTCAGGAAAATGAAACATCTAGTATTCCTATTGCAAACACGGACATTTCACCAAAAAAATGTTCACCCAAGCCAAAGTTTAAGTCCAAGAATCAAAAAAAGCTAAGAAAAAATATTTTCTTTTGTCAATTATTTTTTTTTATATCAAGCTACATATGTCCTGTAACATATTAAAACTTTTTGTAGCAAAAGCATTAGCAATCACTGAAAAACCTCAGGCATGTTGCCCATAGAAATTAATAGGAAAATGCTCTTTACAAAGTTTCCTACGAAAACCTGATTTATTGTTTGGTTTTCTTACAAACAAAAAGCACTGCCTGAGGGCATTAAAATATTTCTGAACTTCTTTTCCAGGTTGATATCTATTTTTAATCTCATGAGGAAACCTTGCCTAAATCGAGCATTTCTCACAGGATTTTAATCAGAAATGAGGATGAAATTGTCAACATTGTCTCTACTTGGACTTTGGGGTTCATTTGGGCCTAAGACGGAGGTGTTCAGAAGGAAACCTCCTATACTTTGAACAGCACTAAGTCAAAATCCAAATTGGAATCTGTGCTTTTTGATATAGACCAGTTATTTCAGAAATTAAAATAAATCCCCCAGCCTGAAAACCACCTTGACTTGAAACAGATAGGCGTTTTCACAGCAAAATCCGGAGCAGACTGACCGTTTAAGTCCTGTGCATCAAACGTAAGTTTCCCCCCTCCACCCTGAGTATCTACTTATGCATGTAATAGTTCTCCAACTGATTAAATTTGTGCAACCTATTATTTACTATATGAATTAGGTTCTTATTCCAAGATGTATTTAATTCACTGCTGTTCCTGTGCCCATTTCTCAACAATATGGCACTGGTATCCCTTATCATCTACACACACAGGTTTTATTATTTTGACTCTATCAGCATAATAAAAAAGGTACAGACTCTTTATGTTACAGACTTTTCTTTACGTAGTGACCGGCATGAATTTACTCACACCAGTAAAAATTCTACCATTACCAGTGGAAGGAAGGCTTTTGCTGCTATGGCTGAAGACACACTAGATATTAACTATTTAGGTTAAAAAAATGAACAGTAAAAAAAAAAAACAGTGCTCCCAAAAGAAATTGTAGCACCAAAATAAAACATTATTTTTTCCCGGGCCTTAAATGTTAAAAGACCAATGTTGCTCCTTTCTCCAGCTGGGTCTAAGTAAAACATTAGAGCTACTCTATTGGTTTTTGATTATATAGTTCCTTAAAGTCTTAACTAAGAAAAAATAATCCCATGTATGATAACTTACTATCTTTGCTGATATCAAGAACCAGTAAGGGAGCTGCTGTCTTGTTTTGCCTTATACACACATACTAGTTTAAACTTTAGATAGTTTCTAGAAATGATTCCCTGCATTTATTACCATGGGCTTTTCAACCACCATACAGATTACCTAAAAGAGGGTCAGTCATTTAATTCATCCTAATTCTGCCTACATTATTTCAGTGGTGTCTGTAGCCCACATGCAGGTGATCTACTGAACAGATCATTCTCAATGCAAAAGTGCTACAGTGTCCATAGAAATTATCCCCAAATGCTGTCCAAGTGCAAGAGGGAGGCAAGTATTTGGGATAAATCATGGCAGAGTAAATCTGTTATCTTTTGCCCAGTGGATCTTGCAGGCTGTTGTGTCTCCTGTTCCTTCTTTCCAGACAGTGCTTTCTCCTAGAAGTAACCCCAGAGAGGATGAATGTTATTCGTGTGATTCTCAAAGGCTCTCTCTGTGCCTTATGCACTCCATGGAGTGCCCTACCACTCACTCACTTCCCAAGGTACCTCCTCCCTAACCAATATCTGGCAAGCCACAGGACAGCTATGGGGCATTTACCCTTCCAATCTGCTACTGAATCCTTTGTTAGTGCTGTAAAAAAGTGACTTTGACCTAATACCAGTGATTTTCTCAATGGAGACCTGCCCGCTGTAGAGAAGAAAGTTACTGGCATAGTTTCTTCCAGCCCAATGCCTATGGTAGCTCCATCACTTTTAGGTCAGTGAGAGGGAAGGGAGCAGCCAGACGCAAAACCCTGTTGGGTGGCATATGGGACACGGAGGAACCATTTGTGTTGCTCTTCTCCCCACTCCCACCTCCTCTGCCGGCATGTTGCCATTGTGGCTAAGGGACCCCTCTCACGGGTTGCCCCCCAAGCAGTCCATCCTTCCTCCTGCCCATGGCTGTACAACCCAGAGCCAGTGTCCGTGGCCTCCGCTGCCTCAGCAGCAGGTTGTGGATGGCCTGTTCTGTATTAAAGTTTGGAAATGAAAGTGAAAGCACATGTGAGACCTGCTGAAAAGAACAGCAGAACCAGAGACTTAGCAGTATGCCAGAATCCACAACCAGATAGAAATCACAGGTTAGTCAGGAAATTACTTGCATTTAATTTGGGGCCATGTCTCCTGGGAGGAGGCTGGCCTTTTCCTGTTGTGCAGTGATGTTGCCCCCGGGTATAATTTGCCTTTTTCATAAGCAAGGGTGCTATCTCCTCTTTCCTCAAAGAGACCTTTCAAAGGCAGCTGAGGAGAATCAAATGTGGCACATTAGCAACAGGACAATGGCAAAGTCATTATAAATTGACTTCCTTACCGTGAGCTTCAGTAATCTAGATGTATTACTAGCATCATTCTGCAATAAAACTGAAGCAGCTAGTTGCTTCACTTGAATTAAAAACACCCTCTCCCTACCACTTCAAGAGAGGTAAGGCGCGCTCCCATCTTCTGGGGATAAGGTGAGGCGCCTGATGGATAAGTCTTCTGCTCCTTCTGCCCAAGGGAAGGATCCTTTCCAAGCAGGTGTGGACACAGCCACAGCATGTAGATCGCTCTGCCAGTCTCACAAGAAGAAGCATCAGACTTCATCTTACTTCCTGCCACCTCCACATCCCTAGTGGGTTGCAGTAAGTGATGGCAGTACAAGTAGCCACATCGTCGCGTTTCCCTCCTCCCAAAAGAAGCCTGCCTCAGCAATTAAAGAGGTCATCTCTGACTGCTGTAATTGAGAGCTGGAGCAAAAGTTGATGCACTGCTCTGGCTTCTGAGTTTCCCAAGTGCTGCATCCTGAGGTCCTTAGTTAAACAAATGCTGACTACAGTCAGTGAGGCTGCTTGTGCCAGTGACTCCTTAGCAGAGCAAGGACTGGGGAAACCATCTTAAAAATGGCTAGGATGCTGTAAAGTAAAGCATCTGCCAATTTTTCCCTTTTTTTTCCCCCTCCTACTTTCCACACAAACAATGGCAACTTTTACAAGCATGTGTCTGCCATAAAATGAGGACTCACTGTAAAAATAATGTTTCATTCAGAGCAAATAGGTTTTTTTAAGTACGTTTTCTGCAGGGCAAGGTTTTTTAACAGTTCTTGGCTCATGCTTCCAGAGAATTCATTAAAAATGTTACTCTGGATGAAATGAACAAATTCTTGATATAGTTATTATTTTCCCCCCTTCTTAACTTAAATTTTAAAATTAATAGTTGTGTTGAAGTATAATTGCTATTCCTATTTAAGATGTTTTGCTGTCACATTTGTATTCTCTGTACAGTTTGTTATGACCAATTATTCAATGTCAGCAACTTCGTATTTTGCAGCCTTTTGGCAATTAATGACTCTCAGTGTTCCCTGCATAGAGCATCACTCCTTTATATCAGCTGTGTATGAGGTACATGCACAGTTCACTTACTGGAAACAGACAAATCTCAAAGGTCTGGCACTAATACCTCCCTCTCCATAAACTGTGATAAGACTCCGCACGATCGCCACATTACCGAAATATGAGCAACATTAGTCACATGGGACTCCAAAATTAGTGTCTTGCATCACATCTGCAATGTTGATTTTTTTCTTAAGCTTTCCAGTAGCACTGATTGCAGGCATCAGCTCTTTCCATTTTACACAACCTGAGCTATCCAGCAGCTCAGCCTCATGGACACGGCATGTCCACCCCAAAGCATCAGCGTTCCTCCATTCCCAGGACTTTCCAGAGCATCAGTAAATAACAAACTAATGAAATAAATGAAACAGAAGCAAACAAAACAAACTCACCAGTGCAGGAACTGCAGCCTGGCATGCCTTGCATTGGTTAATGAATTCCAGTTTGGTATAAGTTTGGATACCTAAGACTTTCCCATGGCAATAAAAGTTCATATTAAACTCAACTGGTCTTGGTTCCTCAGGCCTCACACAATCTCTTTTTCGAGCGAAACTACGGGATGCTGGTGGGAGTTTTGCCACGCAGACAGGTTAAGGAGAGCCCTTGATGGATGTGATCCAATCTCAGGGGAGAGGGAGTTTCTTTGCCAGAGCCAGCTGCAGGATCAGGCCCACCTTAGGTCTCCAGGATTGGGCTCAGGTAACTTCAGCCAGATAGGCTGGGAAGAAAAATGTACTCCTCCTTGTATTTTGTAAGTTGCATTTTTCACGTATCCTTGAGAAAGTCTATTTACAATATTAAAGCAATGTAGACCATAAAAATGGTTTAGTGGGCTACCAAAAGATTTAGTTAAGCCCTCGTCTAATTAAAAATATCCCGTTAGCTGTGAATCTGTGGGGGGCAATTTAAAATCATTCTGGAAAGTAGTGTTTCCTGGGGTTTTTCTTTTCTTTTTTTTTTTCTTTACCATTTCTTATTTTGGTTTTGTTTTGTTTAAAGGGTGAATTAACATCTGACTGCAAGCTTCGGCATTGGTTTGCTTTTAATACCATATACTGTCACTTCTATTAAAAAGAAAAAAAAAAGATTCCGATGGGTTTTTTATTTTCCCCCTTTGTCTGCAATGTGTGTAAAGAAAAGTGACCGAAAGGAAAGGTTAAGAATAGTTCCTTTTTTCAAATCTATGTTGATTGAATTAAAATGTTTGAATTTTATTGAACAGGGAAAAAGAGATTTTTAAAAGCCTATCTATAGCCCCCTATAAAACCATTTTTTTTAATAAAACTTCTGTTTAAAAAGTATGTTATTAGCAGTATATCCTGTGCTGTATATTAATAAAACAATGGAATTTTGTATTTCTTTTTCTCATAAATTACATAATTCAAACCTTAAAACACCTTTAATGAACACTGACTCGGCATGTGGCACTTAATAAAACTGGGCTAAACTCGTTTTCTGCCTGACAGGCTACCAGTGGAGAATGTGCCCTACAAGTAAATGATTAAGAGGCAGAAATCTTTTCTGGACTACTATTAAACACTTCAAAGATTTTCAAAGTCAGATAAAATGAAAAGCAAATGTGTTTCACTGCCTCTCAAATACCTCAAATGTTTTAGCAGGTGCAAGCAATGAAACCTTCTGTAGTGACAGCACTTTAGGGTCTGCAAAGTGCACCCTACTGAATTATGGGAAAGCAGGGCTTACTTCATAAAAATTCATGATTTTAGATGAGAAGAGATGCATGTCCTTAATACCCATCTACATATGTAGCACAGAAGGAGAGTACCGTTGTGTCTCCTGGTGTCACAGGCTTGTCTTAACCCTTGCTGGAACTGCTGGACTGTTTAATGTTGAGTTTCCTAGCCTTTAACCCTTGTAAGCTTTGCCTTTATTTTAATGCATCAGTGGAAGAGCAGGCAGATAGTCTGTCCTCTGCGTTGTTTGTGCCCCAGCAGATAGTGCAGTTTGGGAGAGGAAAGTCCAGCCAGCTGGCAAGAGCAGTCCCTGGGAACCAGGCTGACCTGGCTGCTTGTCCTTCCAGCAAAGCATAACTAACTCTTGTGTAGCTTTAGCTGCGTTGTTCATCCTCCCCGTGCCTCAGTTTCCCCCATGCACTGTGTGAGCAATGCTACTTCTTGCCTCATGGGGTGTTACGTGTACTTAATGCCACGAAGCCTGCAGGTATTTAGGAAACGGGACTGATAGTCTGACTGGATTTTTAAATGGCACTTGCAGACTAGGATGGCTGATGAAATTTCTTCAGTATTAATTTCTCTGGCATATAAAGGAAAGTCTACACATATTAAATAGTTGTAGCTGCTTTGAACTTTCTCTTCTAGAAAACTGTAAATGAAAATAGGGCTTATAAAAGCAAAGATAGGTACCATCTGGGCAGGTGCTGGTAACTGCTCTCAGGCTCTGCCAATTTACCAGACCATATACCTCAATCTCAGTCTGTAACTACTTGAATTTGGATTCAGGAGGATTTTATCAGATGGTTGCGTGGGATTTGAGACCCAGACCAATAGTCTCTTTCTTGTGCAAGTTTGTTACGTTTCCCTTTGATTGTGCTTTATTTTAACATTTAACTGACAAATAGTTTGTTGAGGATTAATAGATGACTAACACAAGATAAACATGCTATGGATCAGAATGTTATGGGCTATACATAATCAGAGAAAAAGCAGGAGAAAGTGGTAGGATGGTTTTAAGCAAACTATTGTTGGAATTCTGCAATGATTCTGCATTTATTACTGTGTATATTAGTCAGGAATTAATTCTTTATACATTCTCTTTAAATGCAATGTAAATATGTTGCATTTACTTGCACCATAAATGGGATTGGGTAGCTGGAAAGATGAATCAGTTTTTCCTGGGGTGCTGAGACAATATTTCCCTGTCTGAATCTCCAGCCACCCTGTGCCAAGCCTGGCTGCGTGGTGTCTGTCCTGCCCCGAAAAGTCTCTGTGGAGATGGCTGCCCACCTTCCTACACATGTCCCAGGGGCTTAGCCACGACAAGCCTGAGTGTATTCACTAACCTCATGATAAACCCAAGCCTTGGGCGTTGTACTTAGGAGACAGAGCTGTTGCAAACAAAATACTGCACAGAAAAGGGGAGCTGCAATAAGTGCCATTACAAGAGGAGAAGATCATAGATTTAATAAAATCTCATTATCCCACTACTCAGCATCCTTGGAATCTATTTACCTTCGTGTCAAAGTGCTAAGTGAAGTGTCCAACATAAACTCCCCAATGAATAATAACAGGTGTGATTAACTTTAAAATCCCACTAACGTAACTACATGCAAAGAACTACACTTACCATAGTGTTATGGTGGAAATTTTTATAGGACCAACAACTTGACATTCAGTGCTATGTTTCCCACAGCAGCTGCAATTTCACCCTTTCACGCGAATATATGACTTCCTATGGATAGATGGAATGATAGTAATTCTTCTGTTAGGATGTCTGTGAGTGCATAGATGGGAGGATGTGCAGTGAAATCATGTGACGAGCACAAATGTATTCAGTTGTGCAATAACAGAACCGCACGAATGGTCCCAGATTAAAATAAATTCACAGAGCCTGACATTATGGAAGCTGAGAACAAATGTTTTGCCATGTAATCCATAAAGAAAATTCATATAATATATAAAATAATCCAGATCAACTGAAAATATTTATGGGCCAGCCATGCAGCTGGTGTAAATCAGCATAGCTCCACTGAAGTCAATGGAGCGACACCAGTTTTAGGCACATGAAGATTTGGCACCAAAGTAATTTGGATTTTCAGCAAGAAAACCCAGAGCTACTTCTCCTGTGGATTTGATGATTGAACCTCTGTTTAAAAGGTTGTGTTTTGAAATTCTGAATCAAGAAAATCATATATTACATTTCGGGTTTTGAACAGCTTTTGCTGGCTGTGGAAACGTTTAATTCATCACAGTTGGCACCAAGTACTATCTGAGATAGCGTAATGGAAACTTTTAAGGATTTATGAGGTTTTTAACATTTTACATGTGTATTTAGCCTTTCTATTTTTTAATATATGAACAGGATGGTAAGGCACTGGACTCTGATTCATATTCCATTACATGCAGGAACAGTCTTTTCATTGGCGTCCAGGAGCTCTGGGTCATTCTCTTGGTCAGCCAGACACTTCTAAGCTGTACATATATGTGTATCTCATGTATTGTCTATATTTATTTTGTGAGATGGGAAAAATTAACATGCCTACCATTTACTGAGATGTTTGCACATGAACATTACATCACACATTTAAATAAATACAGATGCATTTATTTCAGCATGTGGATATCCAGACATCTATGCTTGCCTGGCATACATCTGGATAACTGAAGCATACTATTTCCACTTGTTTATAACTCCTTTCTTTCTGAACCAATTTTTTTTCCAACTTATCCAAGCCCACATTTCTCACTGGAGACTACATGCCAAGTTTGAACTGTTTTCAGTTACCCTCGCACAAGTTTAACATCTGAAACAATTCTTTAAGCATGCTCAAAACCAACCATATGGATTTTTACCGAACTTTCCAAAAGCTACAAACATATCAGCCTAAAGGAGTAATTTTTTTTTTTCTGGAAACTCATAAAGGGGCTTAGAAAGGAAGTACCTCTTTAACTAGCACGGAACACTCAACTACCAAAGAATTATATTCAAGAAAGTCTATTTCTGGGCAAACACATGTCCTGTGCTGACTTCCTATGTCAACCAGGTTGGGTAAATTCTGAGTCCCAGCACAGATGAGAGTCTCTTTTAAAGCTTATGTTGAAACTAAGTTTCAATTGAGACCAATTAAGTTGGAATTTGGTCTCAACTTTTGCAACACCTTTAGAAAGGTCTTTCTACCTGGGAGACTCTACCAGTAAGTTAGTGATGTGACCAGTTGTGTTTCTGAAGGAGCAAGGTTAGGACACATGGGCTTCCAGTCTGGTTGAAATCTGGAACGAGAGATCAGATCTGCCATAGCAGGAAACTCGGGGTCTGGCTTTGAATTCCCTTTTTGGTGTTACAGGCTGGTACAACAGTATCCTGCAGCACAGCAGGAAAAAAGCAGTTTGTGTTCAGGATGAGCTAACAGGGAAAGTGCAAACACAGGAGCCTGAACAGGCAAGCCTGTTAACCTAAGTGCGTCCGCTAGATCCTGACAGAAGCAATGTACATAATTTCCATATGGTATGTTCCTATTCTAACAGGCTTCAAGTGCTGAATTCTTGAAGCTCTCTTTTCTTTTAAGATACGAAACTCTTTTTTTAATCACGTAGTAGAAATTAGGTTCTCTCTGTCTTTAACGTGTGATAGCATCAGACAGTGCAAAGCCATTAGGAAGCACTAGTAAAGAACGTTTTATAGCCAGAGTCAGGACAGCACCACTGCTCCTGTCCAAACAGGTCTACACATCAAAAAAAACCACCGGGGTTTGGGCTGCTGAGCATGAGGAAGGATGACACAGAGTCCCCCCTTGTTGAAGGATTCTCTAAACTGGTGATGATCAAGCAAGGTAACGGTACATCAGGGCTCTACTCTCTCCCTAGCTTTTACTGGCTTTACTTTTGTGAGCCTTAAGTTGTCAGTGTTCCCATGAGAAACTACACAGACAGCAAATGTAATGGCAAGTGTAAGCAGTATTTTAAGGACATAGGTGACAGTGAAACACTATCCTGGCTTTCCTCCCCATTTAGTCATGCTTTTCATTCCACCCTTGCTAGCAGGTGACATGAATTTGATTATCCCAGCTACTCAACCACCCAATGAAAAACAGCAGCTCCCAACCAGAAACAAATCAGCATGAAATCAGACAGTTGACAGTGGTTTCTCAGAAACTCCCTTTAATGTAGTTACACTGGGGACTGGGTTACCCATTCAAACCAAACTGAACTGACACATCTGACCCAGTCGAGCATCACAGTGTTTGCGTTCATCCCATCCAGGCCTTTCATGTTTTCAGATTACAGTGGCGGTGGGAGGGAAACTTGAGGTGTTTAACAAATACTATTATTTTATAAGCTTCTGTTAAATAGTTAGACAAATATTCTGTAATCCTTCAGGCTCATCTTAGGTCAACCACATAGTTAATGAACAATGATAACAAATGAGTAAGTTGAAATTGAAGCTTTGGGGAAAATGCCCCATCCCTTCATCACACGCCTGTGTGCACATATGCACAGAGTCTGTTAAGCATTTACATTTTGGTTCAAACTTGCTTGCCACATTCAAGAAAAATAAATTTGCTGCTTTTAATAAGAGGATTGAAACCAAAGGGCATTTAATCTTTTATGATCAACAATAATATTTAAATGCTAGAATATATTAAATCTACTTACAACAATCCTTCATTACACGAGCTGTGTTTTCTTTGCTAATGAATTGCATGTTTAAAACTACATTGTTATAAAAATGTTTGTAAAAGTCTGCTTTACTTTTCAAATGTTTCACAGTATAAACTGCAGGCGTTTCACATTTTTTACAATTCAAGCTTTAAAATTATGCAAATAAGTCTTAGCTGAAACACAGAATTCCTGCATTTGGAATTATAGTACAATAGCAGAGCAGTCCTTGTTTTTCTGCAACCATTGTTTTTCCCACCAAAGGCTAAAATTTATGGCAAAGTATGCAAGCACAGAACTATGGAGACACCAAATAGTCTACTTAATGCACTGATTAAACAGAATACCTAGAAAATGTAAATGACTGGATTTCCATGCTGGTATTGTAATGATTTGTTCTTGTTTTATACCATTCTCAAAAGAATGACAGGCACAACACAGAAGAAGAACTACAAACCTCTGCCATGAATATCTTATAAAAGCCTCAGTCCTGCAGATGCAAGTCAAAATTGTGCAGTTTTATTCACGTGAGTCCCTTCATGTATTGCCTTCCCCAAAAAACCTGCGTGTAGATCCTGGTAGCAGAAACAAGAGAGAAAACTGAGGGGTCATCGTTCAAGAAAGGTTTTTTTCCCTTCCTTTTAAATATTTCCTTCTTCATTTCTGCATATTGACTTGGTATCCTTTTATGCAGATGGGGTCATTTTTTCCTAGAATTGTGTAGGATTTGAGGTACCTAAACTGTTGCCATCTTCCTGTCATCTTTTCATTGTCAAGAGACAAAGCCCTATGCAGCCCTGGAGAAATTTAAGGGAAATATTTCTCAGTGAGGTCCTGATGCTGTAAGGTGCTTAGCATCAGATAGGACTGGGCCCTCAGACAGAACCTATTCTGTTTTTAAGTGGTCTGCGAGGGACGCACTTTGCCTGAAATTCATTCCAGCCCAAGATTGTGAACATAGCATACAATAGATGGATTGGTGTAAAACTATCCCAGATAACTGCTCATACATCTTTCCTCTGTCAGTGAAATTTGCCATGATGTGTTCAAAGCCAAGAGGCATTATTTGTGCTGTCCTGGATCTGTTAAGGAATGGCAGGGGGAGGACAGAGATACTTAGGGATTTAAAAGCAGAGAGAACTCTATGAAAGAGATAAAAGGAGTCAAATGCACAAACCCCATTTGAAGTCCTTAAAGCATAAGAAAAGAAAGTATTAGACTTACCACATAGGGAGAGCTGGAATTTGTGTAGCTCTGGCCCCTGTGAACTGTAGCTGCTATTTTAGGGGTGGTCTGAATGTTTGAAAAGCTAGCCTGAATTCATAAAACTTTTCCCTAGTACTTATAATGCTCTTTTTTTTTTCTATAAAAGTTAGTTCTTTTTACTGTTGTTTTTATGAACTACATCCTAGCTGATGTATCTGCTGTTATGTTAGATACCAAAACAAGGAGAGAACTCTATGGAAGCTGGGCAATAG
Source organism: Cariama cristata (assembly GCF_000690535.1). NCBI lineage: Eukaryota > Metazoa > Chordata > Aves > Cariamiformes > Cariamidae > Cariama > Cariama cristata. The sequence continues at coordinate 55,463 of NW_009631713.1, forward strand.
AAGGGAGTGCAATGTATTTTATACTGTAGCTATCTGCACCTTGAAGTATTTTCTCTTCTCCATCACGCCAACACGCTAGGTCTTGGACAGCAATGTCTGACTAATCATTTTCCCTGCAAGTACTCTCTGCATCTTTACTACCTCCTCTCTTGCGACATGTAGTTCTATTGTCAAAGCTTCTTTCTGCTCTTTTTTTTCCCACTTTCTCTCCTAGGCAAAACAAAGCCCAGTATTAGGGCGAGTTTGTACTTTAGTATCGTATATGTCTCCTTTATTCGGTGTATCTAACATTTAAAGAATCTTTTTTTATTTAATACTCACACTAAGGTCCTCACAACACTATTGTTCATTTCAGGTTGCCAGCATTACAGATCAGCGGAGAGCTCAAAAGACACTGTTTGCTGAGCTGCCTTTCAGAGGCTTGTCTTAACCCTACTATTGTACAATAAGGCAAATCCAAATTACTTTGATTCCTAGACTTTACAACATTTTGCTGGAAATCTGATGATAAGATGCTGACCATGTAGATTCTGAGTGTTTCCTATCTCCTATCAACCACAAACATGTTGAGGAAAGACCTTTTATTTACAGTAATATGTCAACTGTATTGTGTGTCCCATATCACAGTGCTGGAAAACCTGAACAGATAAAATAAGAGATAAGAGAAGGTTACTCAGACCTTTCAGACATCCCATGTACTCCCAGCTCTCTCAGCCAGCTTCCCAGTTCCCTGCCACAAATGCATTAAGAGGGTCATACGAATGAGGTTGTCTCTAAGTGTCAAAAGGGTGGTGCTGTGAACATTCTCTGAGTAGAAAAATCAGCGTCTATGTCCTTCATGCCTTCCAGTATTGCACAGAAAAAGAGCCAAATTCACAAGGTTCATTTCCAAAACAGAACAATATCCAGTTCCTAAGATAATTCACACTGGTAGCCCATTCACAATCGTCTCTCACGTACCTGTTTTATATCAATACTATAAGCGTTTTGGATAAAGTTGAGAATAAGGATATTTCTTTGCCCCTGTATTGGCTGTGTAAGGTTGAGCAGTTGGCTCCCGGAGTTATTGTCTCAATGCTGCACACAACTTCTTTCTCAGCACTGTGAGTTTAGTATGTTCTTTGCCTCATCAGAAGCTCTTCTCTGTAGAGTTATCTGAAAGACAAATAGCAGGTGACTTGCTTCCACTGATGGGTATGGTGAGTCTCTTCTTGGATCTAATATCTGTGACTCACAGGTATGTCTAATGTCATCAAAAGAATGCAGTTATCCTTTGTGATTATAATTACTATTATTATTTTCACTACGCCAAAAGAAAGCGCTGATACTATAAAGCCATGTTGTTTTGATGTTAGAGATTTATATAGGTTCATTCTTAACAGTGAGAAAATTAAAAGCAAAACATTCTTTATAGTTTTGCTGGACTTGAAATGGGCACTGGGAGTACGTCTTTCCTCACGCAGTGAAAGCACTTTAAACAAAACTCTGTGCATGCTGAGGTGTGCCTTACTATAAAGGAGGTAAAGCAACATAATTAACTGCACTTTTCATAACTTATCATGCTGGCTCTTTCCTGAATCTCAGACAATACATTTATATGTAGGTTTGTATATCCATAACTCCATAGCAGTATTCAAATCAAATGTACATAGAAAAGCAGACACATCAGTAGGTATGAGAAGTCTGCTGTCGGAAAGAATTTCTGGTACATTGAAGGCAGTTTGTCATATTTGGGAGATTTTGTAAAATCTTTTTCCAGTACTTTTCCCAACAACCAGTGTGTTCACCATATGAGCTACCGAAATGATGGCTAAGTAATATTCCACCTTTTGCAGAAGTAAAAGTTGTTTCGGTAGCAATCAAGTTGGCTGAGTATTTCTCTAATGCACAGATCTCTCAATAATTCAAGTACAATCAATACGAAAAGAGCCAAGGGAAACCTTTAGCTGCTTTCTTATAGCACATAACTGAATGGATAGGAAGAACAGTGAAAGGGCAAGATTACCAGAGTGTGTTGCTGGACTAGTGTAGGAATATAGTTTTAGCACATACACCAGCAAATCAGGTGCAGTAAGCAGATCTTTAGGACTATGACTCCTGTAATAAGACAAGTGTCTTTCAAGAGAGACAGTCATGCAAAGAAAGAGGTTTGGCAGTAGTCACCTTGCAGGCACATCATCTGAACCCTGCAGCTGCATGTGCCATCACTCGGGATGTGCACAGCAGATAGCTGAGAGCTTTGTTAATGACTCCAAATGCTCATTTGTATCTGAACACATTGTGGGCCAAGGACTGCCCATGACCAGTTCTGCAACTCCCAGCTGAAACTGTTTGCAATTATTCACATGTGATGATACTTTCCCTTGGGAAGACTTGTTGGTTTTGGGGAGATTGCTCATGGAGTTCTGTGCTATCAATCTAAGTGCAGGTCTAAGAGTCAGACCCATATGTTCTTAGCACAGCTTTAGAAAATTACTTACTGGATCACTTGAGCAATTGAACCATGCGAATAAAAAAAAAAAAATCAAATAAAGAACAGGGCTATTCTTCTTTAACACCTACTTTATATCTCTTACAATATTTTTGTGTTGAAAATTCATTAGGCCTGTAAATCCAGCTATATCCTTATGCAACTGCAGTAGTGAATACAGTTGCCCCTGGGAGTACCAAATGAAACAGCAGTTTTCTATCAAGCCCACTACAAAGCAAAGTTACCACAAGAAATACCACAAAGAAGAAGTTACCACCCTTAACTGTCACCTGCTGGTCCTCAGCCAAAGGTTCCGTGGCCCAGCTCTAATGTCAGAACTGAGCAGTTAATTGCATGCAGTTCATTCAGAGAAGCTTGCTTAAATCGCATCTAGAGATCTTGTTTAACGTGGCTAGGCAGGTAGTTACCATGGGTTTGAAGTAGCTTCTCTTCTGGGCATAGCCAAATTAATGATAAAGTTTAGATATGAAATTGGTGGATGAATACAAGCCTGTGCTTAGAGAAGAAAGTATTGTTTCTTTTTCTGAGCTTTAGCACTCTGTACATGCTTAATTATATCTCATTAACTTCATTAGCCACTAGTCATATTTCATCTAGGTTTCACAGAAACTCTTTTTTAATGATTAATCCAAGATCAAGTAATTTTTAAAAGAGGGAATTCTATTTAATTTCCAGAAACATGAGGTTCACAGGAAAGTCTTGATTCTGAAACTCACGATTTCATTGAGTGATCACACTGGAATCCCATGTCTTCTCACGTGGGTGGTATTTGTCAAGAAGCATAGCTGTGGTCACAGATGTAATCAAGTAGGCTTCCTTATGGGCATACAGTTCAAGTTCCAGCTCTGTCTCCTTCGTTTAGAGGAGACTGTATTGTCTGGAAGTCAATGCACAGGGAGAACTAGCGAATAAACACTATATCCAAGTAAATCTGCCATATAAGCCTTTTGAAATTCAATCTCATAGTGTTTTTCTGATGTGAGTGAGTGCTACTCAACAGGTATCACAAGTCAAGCTCGAGCCTTTGCCCTTTTAGTTTCCATGAGCAGGATCAATAAAAGGTTCTGCAAAACACTAGATTATAGGCTGAGCAGGCTGGATGCAGGAGCCAAATTAACAACCTGCCGTGGTGTAGAAAGCTGCAGATTTGCTCTGATGAATGGAGCTCATAGTAATTTTTTTTTTTCAGAGTGCGAATTGAAACATTATTGTACAACTATTAGTTTCCAGGAAAAAAATGTAATTGCTTCTAGATGCTGCTTGCTGTTTTCAAGAGCTCTTTAACCTTTAACTTTTTCAGTACAAAGGAAGCCTTGCTGTGCAGTGAGTCTAACAAGACCATCATTTAGAGTTGGCAGAGTTCATTAGTCAGTCGTAACAGTTTAATTATTAGCATTTTAATGCATGAGTGTTTAACTAGACAGAACAACAGTCTTTTAGGTATGGCATGAGACTTCTTAAAAGAAAACGAATTAATTGGTGCTGTTGTTTATACTGTGGCTCATTACTAAAATTAGACAACTAAAATTCAAGAAATTTTGAGTCAGATTTTGTCACCCATTAAATTAGCATTACATTTGATGGCCTTTTCAGTACATTTCAGCTTTAATGAAAATATTTCTCTTTATAGGAATAAAAACTCTTTCATGTTTTTTGTCTTAAAAAATAGTCATGGTGAACTGGGCAAAGCCAATTTCTTCAGTTCAATTCCTGTCTCAGAATCTGTTTTTACTGTAAGTTGATTTCTCTCCAACTTACCAAGAACCAATGAAGCTGCAGTGTCAGCCATGAGACAGATTACTAGGTATCCGAGGTAAATGAATAGTCTGAAAATTAAAAAGCTGCATATATTTGAAAAGCCTGATATTGTACAAAGAACAGAAATGTTTTCTTTAAAATGTTTTCATCAGTCCATTTTCCATTTTTTGGAAAAGGTTTGATGAAAACTTTCTCCTCTACAATTTAAAATAATTCTTTAGGATGCTTTTTCTTTTCTAGATTACACTCTTCACTGAATCCTTGAAGGAGCTCTTTTTTTCCCCTTTTTTTAATGGATTGCTGGAAATAACAGTTGTGTGGGAGCTAGAGGTCTGAAGGGGATCTTTGAGAACAGGTTGGATTGCTTGGGAGATCAAAGGAAGAGAATTAAAAAAATGTGGATAGTTATCAGAACAACGCTTCCGGACCATTAAAGAATCTCATTTCTAACTGTGGACCAAAGGAAAATATGTGAACATGAGTTATCTCCGCTATCTTGGCATGGCAGGTTAATGGTGCTGGCAGAATATGTACTAAGAAATCCTACAGTGTTGTATCATCCCATGGTGATGATGCCACTAAACACTGTCCCTGACACACTCCTTTTATGGTTTTTACAATCTGCATATGTCGAGGGATAGCTTCTGTTAGACCCTTTCCACCTCTGCTGCACTGTGAGCAACAAGCAAGGTATGACACAGTTCCCTCTTTTCATCCACCCTTGTTCTGCTTTCCCTGTGATCCTTCCTTCCTCCTTCTCCTCCTTTCCCATCCCTTCCTCTCCCCTCTGGAGCATGATGTCCTTCGTGGATTCAAGCAAGGCATGGACTAAAAAGCTCGAGGAGCATTGCTTTATAGCATTTTGATGGGGAAGAGGGAAGTGTGCCAATAGATCAGCTGATTTTTTTTTTCAATCCTGGAGTACCAAGCTGGTTTAGATTAGTGGTCCTACACTTGCACATACCATGATTTGGCCCCTGATGCATCTGCCCATGATGTGACAGCATGTCTTACCCTGAGGGCAGCGAGTGGCTTCTGCAAACTATGGGGTGCCCTGAGTACTGGTAAATTAGGTGGTTTGAGGAGCTGACCCCTCAGTTACTTGCTTCTCTATAATCTGACAGGTGATGGTGCATGGCTAGAAAAGTTTCACAGAGTCTTAATGGAACTGCGGGCAATGCTACCAGCGAATAATTTTTTTTAAGATTTCCTGATAAACTGACTG
>NW_009631713.1:60968-93610 GCF_000690535.1 Cariama cristata
CTGCTGCATTCCTGTGTTTTGCGGATGATGAAATGTGTTGCAACAAGACTTAAGGGTCATTTTAAAACTGTCCTTTCTTACAATTTATTGCAGATGGAAGTATTACATTGTATTTACATTGTTAAATTAGAAGCTCCAGGTTTTATGGAAGGAAGAAATACCTATTCAGTTCTAGCTTATAATGATGCTTATCCAGTTTCACCAACATTTTATTAGTACCCATTAATTTTAGCACGATATTTATAATCAGAAATAACCATTTGCTGTGGAAATGCCTTTTCCTCAACATTTCCAGACACAATGTGTCTTTAGTCAGACAAAGGGTTTTTATTTTCAAGGAATGGTATTTCAGAGCTGGAAATGCCAGCTCCCTGGTGCTGAGATGTAGTTTCTGGAAGTCGCTTCCAGATGTGAAGCTTTAAGGAATTAAGTTATATTGGGAAAATGGATTATCCCTAGTCGAGAGCATTTTATCACCTCGTTAGGTTTAGGAAGCTCAGGTGATAGAGAAGACTGGGAGAAAGAGATGTTAGTTCAAAATGCTTCAAACCACAAAACAACAGGGAAAGACTGTCACTGATAATATACTGATATCACTGTAAAGTCTATCTCTAAATTACTGTGTGATTAATATGCTATTATTTAATCAAGTGATTGTATGAAGAAGAACAAAAAGACAGAGCAAGTCTGTATTGTCCCTATACAGCACGCTAAGAGAGTCGCTAAGCAAATGGTAATGTTTTGATGGCAGAGTGATCCATATAACCAGCCAGCTTGCTGACAAAGGATTGCCACCTGGTCTCTCAGACGTGCATTTTTTACACTATTTCTGCAGTTGTTTTTCTTGATTTCTGCTTCCACTGTCTGTCTGATTATGCTTTGCCTCTGTGTGTATGAGCGAGAGAGAGGAGAGTGTGTGTTTTGTACATATCATCAGATTTGAGCTTTCCCTCTGAGGATATCAGTGCCCTAATTAGCACATCAGTATTATGCAAAAGGTAGAAGCATTTCTGGTTCCCTTTACACACAGAAGGCTTGCTTATCCTACACAGTCTTGTCTCAGAACAAGGGAAGTTTGTTCCCAGTGTAGCTGGTTGGTGTCCCCTCCCTGTGAACAGGACACTCATTCCTCTTGGGAATTCCTCTTGAGTTTCAAATAAAGTGGCAGCCTGTTTTTCTATAACCCTATTTACGTCTGTGTCATCGTTTGCTTGCTGCTGGAGTCAAGGCTACAGGTAACACAGGAAAACAGACACTGGTGTCCAAAGATTTGTAAAATACACTGCTTGTCCGTGATTTTTACCTGTATGTAAGGAAGAGCTGAGGGTCTCTGTCTCTGTGCTGGAGCTCCAGATGTTAAAGCACGGTTGAAATCTTGTTAGGGTTGTAAAGGAAAGCACTCAGAAACCACGAAAAGTCAAGCTAAGGCTCATTTATAAATTCATCCTTCTTTAAAATATGAATAACAGTGTAGGCAGCTTTTAATTACATAGCCATGTTCTGTTTTTCCTAGATGTACACGTGAGTGAGAGTAACTCTGTGTGTACATATATAGAGCTATGCTGTCTGGGAGAGCATATATTAAAACCATTTTCTTACCCATAAATAGAGATGATTCCAAACCAAAGCCCTAGCTTCAAGCTAGCTACGGACCTTAGGGAATTCAAAATCAGAATCTGGATTTGGATCTGAATTTAGCAGCTTAGGCCCATCTGCAATAAATACATACAGGATGAAATGTAGATAACTGAGATATAAGGCTATATAGACTTCAAAGTGGCTCTGATAAAATCATGATAACCACAAGAAAGAAGTGGTGTGTGATCTCAGATGAGATATCCCCAAGATGTCTATACAGCTTAATTTTCCCACATTGTGTCCTTTTATCTTCAACGGATAAAAGGTGAATTATTATTATTATAGGCAGTGGAGGAGTAACGCCTGTTATTCAGGTTGTCTAACACTTTCCATTGTTCCCCCTCTAGTCACTCGTTTAGAACTTCTGCAGACTTTAACCTTTTGAGCTGAAGTTTCCCATACTTGGTGTTTGCCTCAGGTTGAATTTGATCGAGAATAGGTATTCTGCTTTCAAGACTGTAGCAATAGTGCCGACAATAAATCATGTCAACATTTGCTTCTGCATTTGTAAACTGTCATTTTAAGATAGCTGGTGAGAGGACAAGGGAGCGAGCAAGCAGACAACTTTAAAAGCCTGCACTGTCATGCTCACCTTATCGAAAGAGCGATCATGTTAAATCTCGAACGACAGAAAGTCAGACAGCAGGTGGATGGGAGATGAAGGAGAAAATGGCATTTGTCACATGATGGCACCTGTGCTTTCCTCCTCATAGAAGCAGCCCCTGCCTCAATAGAGTAATCCACCTGCTGTAATATCTGTAGGATTCAGTTTTCACATAGCAATGCAAAAAAGAAAAGAGGTCTAAGTCAGAGAAATCTGCACAGCCTGAGAGCTGTCCCACATTCCCCACCCAATCAGCAGATAGCAGCTCTGCTCAGCAAACCTGCCATGGTAGCTGATAATTATTGTTGTATTAATTGGTGCTGTCCAGACTAGACAGAATGTAAAAGATCCCACTGTGTCCAATAATTAATGTTTTTCCCTCACTGCAATGTCATTAATAAGGGGTTCCTCCAAGAAACAAGTAATTGGATGGTTCAGCTTCATTAGGGTATTTTTAGATAAGGTTTGGTCTAGAGACGTATAGGAAAGCTTATTATGTTTATTTAGACTGTATTATCTATCGCTAATGTGTTATACTGATTTTGTATCTTCTGCATTCTCGGGGATTGTAATGATAAAAGGAATGCACAAATTATGATTTAAATGAACAGAAACATTGCCTTTAATTTAGCTATATTAAAATGATGAAAAAATGCCATCTCAAAATAAATATCACCAGTATCCTATAAATCTCCCCTTTTCTCAGAGACACACAAAGCTATTGTCACAGGAAGACAAAAGTCAGATTTCACTAATTAGAGATGAATGTAGTGGAGTGCTCTTGTTTTGGCAATTATCTAAGCAGCTTTTGAAACTGGAATGTGTAAATCTGGTTTTGGAAATAACTTTGAAAAGAAGACTAAGGGGCTTTTTCAGGGGTATCATTTACATGGTCATGTATGACTTTATTATTCTGCAAAGATGCCTTGGGAATCTGACTCACATGAAAACTTGATATGCAAGTGAGCTATAGACCAGGATGTGGCGGATTTACACAGGAAACATATATGGCTAGTCAAAACAGCTCTGTTTTACCACAAAGGAGCTTTGCACATGCTTTGCGAGAATTTTATGTGGGAGCTTATTCTTGAACATAGCACATAGCCAGTTTTTCACAACCCAAAGTTACTCTAGTTAAATTTTTTAGAGCAACTTAGCCAAACTGGTCCCATTCACAGCTGCATCCTTCTTAATCTCATCACAAGACCCAGATGTCCCACTAGGAAATGATAATCCACAGTTTAGTGTCTGTATTATACTTAGTGCAAACACAAGAGACCACATTTATCCCAAAGTAATTCTCTAAATATGAGAGATCTTGTTACAACAGGGATGCACTTGGCCCAGAGGGTGTCAGATAGTGAAATGGACTCATCACACAGTGCTAAACAAAAGTGAAGAAAAACATCATCAGGGAAAGTACTCAGAGATCTAGATGATTTTAGTTGATCCTTATTAAGTTATTGTGTCGGTCAGCATTTTCAGCAAGTTCTAGTTGTAGAAGGGATACTGAACCAGCATCTGATCTCAGGTATTTACAAATCCAGAGCCATTCCGTTAACTTCTCACTGGGGCAAATGAAAAAAGAATTTACCTCCTCCTTCCCTGCCAGATAATTTTTTGCCAAGAATCATGCATGTTAACGGCTCTGTGCAAACTGTTACCATCAGTACTATTTTAAAAACAAGAATTCTTATAAACAATATGCAGGACATGTCCAGACAAATGTCTTGACCTGCCACACTAAGTTCACCTCACATAGAAGTGAATACAGCTCCAGGAAAGTCATCATATCATAATTTTCTTTTGTAATAGAATGTGATTTTAAAAAACGTATTTCATTAGTTGAAATGATCTTAAAAAGGCACAGAATATTGTTTCCTGTCCATGTCCTACCCCAATGTCTCTGGACCCCTGTCTGCTTTAGGATAGTATAGAGAAAATCACATGTAATTCTGCTGAAGGCAGGGGTGTTACACCAGCGCAAATCATAGCACAATAATGTCCTCAGTGTCCCGAGTTTCTCAGTAAGATTCACAAAAGTAAATTCCATTAGTATGTGTAGAAATGCGTCTTTTTCATAATGATATGACTATAAACTTTTGTACTTGAGAACGGTAGCTGAGAGACCCCTCGAAAGCCAGATATTGATAGCTTGCTTTATGTTTAAAGATGTCAACAGAATACAATGGTTCTCAGCATCCCTATTAGTTATCTTTAGTAAGAGAGAAGAAGATTTAAAGTAAGGGAATGAGGTTTGCAATGTAACAAGATAAAGTCATCTCCTGCAGTCTAGGGGATTTCTTTAATCTTATTTTTAGAGAAGAGCTGAGGAGCTTTTGCAAAACCGGCTTGTTTGGATTGAGTTTCTATTTTATCTCATCCATGAAAGTTTAGAGTTGAAGGGGGAAACAGATAAAAGTTTTGAGCAAACTGGGGTGGTTTTACATTGCTCTCATCAACCTTCTTAATCTGGGTTTGGTTTTGTAAAACCAGCCTTAATCCAGATCTCTCCTTATCCGGCCTACCAAAACACAAGGAATTCTTAGAAAAGTTTGAAATGAAGAGACATTTTTATAAAAAGTCATATTGTCTTCTAGTTTGCATCTAGAAAATTGTTGAGTATTTTTTTCCATTGACAGCACTGTGTGTCCATGACAAGAGTTTGATAGTCATAAGTAGAAATATTTCATTTAGATTCTTTCATGAGGAAATTTCTCCCCAAATTAACTTTGCTCAAGGAAAATTTCAGTATTAGACAAGGCCCTCTCTTTCTTTACAGGACTTTTTTAGTATTTCAACCAATCTGAATACTTTTAACTCAAACAAGAAAGGTAATTTTCAAGATTCAGAAGTGCGTCTGCATTATACTTTTCAGGCCCATGATCTTAACAGACAGAGAAGTTTCTTTGTATCTGGAGTTTATGTATCACTAGGAGCACACAGGAGGAGCGGGAATCAGAAATTAAATATCTTTGTTCTAGTCATAGAGGATACAACCAGGATATGTTCTTTTGACTCTTTTTTTTCCTCTTCCAACATGATAAAAGATTTATCACGGAAGACCTCTGCTAGGAACCTCCTGTTGCATGAGCGAATCAGTTATCTGCTCTAAAATATGCAATAGTCCGATCAACAGGGAAAAAAAAATCGCTCCAGATAGTTTTTCTAAATTGACAATTCCTGGTTACCATTGTGATGGTTCCCCATGAACATGATTCCAGGCTCGCAGAGTTGTCAAAGAACCAGCAAAACTCTACATTTCTCATCAGCCATCACAGTAGCTACCCAAAACATGAAAATTGATACATTTTACTGCAGTCATTCACTATGGCCTTTGATCAAGAAAAACATCTCGTTTCCCTTGTGTGTCCCCTCCTTCAGGGAGAAACAGGTAAATCAACGCTCATCTTTCTTTGCTTTGCAGTATGATTCATTCAGTACTGCCAAATATTTTTGTCTTGTCTCCAAAACGCTTCTGGGGATAAACGTTAAAGTCCTGAAGGACCTCAAGCCTTTTCCTAAACCCTGAGCATTCTTAGCATTTGTTTCTACATCTCTAAAGTTCCTGCAGGCAACGATTTACATGCTCTGTCCTTTGTGTGATATTGTTCAACAGAGAGACTGCTGGAAGAACAAGAAAGACAGAGTGGTTTGAAATGCCAGGAGTGAGAAGATTATACCTACTTGTACATCTTGCTATCAAATACAGCATCTTACAGCTTTGTCAATGGTTAGCTGCAACAAACATGTGGATTCGCATCTGCTGGAGCACAACGGCCAACAGTCAGAAGAGGGTGTGCTTGGTAAGGCTTCATTGCTTTATGGTCAAGGGACCTTGAAATGCAAAGTCAGTCTTGGAATACTTTCAATGCACTTGCATAGACACACGCTTGGCTGGTAGAGCCAAACATAGCAGTGATGACCAAAATCAACTGCGTCTGTCTGCACCAGCCCCAAAGGGCATGATCAACTCCAGTAGACTTGGGTCTAGCCATAGTGATTCAGAAGCGGCTGAGCTCCAGCCAATATTGCTATAATTTGGAAAGAAGAATAAAGCCACAAATGCCAGTAAGAACCATGATTCAACAATCTGTTTGCTTAACAGGACAGATCAGCTCTGCACACCAGAGGCACATAGCAGTCTAGTTTAAGGTTCTGTCTTTCTATTCAAAATTACCTTAGTTCTTCATGAAGCCACTAGCTTCCATGAAAACTGACTCACCAGAAAGTAGTAATTGAGCAAAAATCTAAAAAAAAAAACCTAATTAAGTGATTTCTCACACAGACAAAGATTTTGTTTCTGTTCTCCTTACATACTTGGGATGCTCTCTAGCGACTCACTAGAAAGTAGTAATCGAGCAAAAATCTAAAAAAAAAAAAACCTAATGAACTGATTCCTCACACAGACAAAGATTTTGTTTCTATTCTCCTTACATACTTGGGATGCTCTCTAGCACTACCCACACAGGGTCTGGGTACCTGGACCAGCAGTAATTCTACAGCATCACTTGTTAAGTGCTCTAAAACCAGAAAGCCCGTGTAAACTGGTTCTTATTTTCTCTCTGTTATGCTGAGCTGCTGTGTTACCATGAGAAAAATGCACTTTGATTACCAATGGAGTATATGATTGCCCAGCATTTTTTGTTGTTTATTTGTTGCAGCTTAAACTGAAATGGGAGAGACAACCCTTCTACAGCTATCACACAACCAGACTGACTGCTTTGAAAATTTGTTTAAAAACAAATGCACAGTGCCTTGGGCAATCTGGACACGAACACCAACGGTTAGGAGAAGAGAAAGAAACTTAGGAGGGAACATCTCCTTGTGCTCGCTGCCAGCCCTTGAATTATTGGGAAGGCATTCCTACAAAAAAGGCCTCCAGTCAAGTCGGTGAATGGAAGAGCTGCCTCCAGAAAAATCAGTTCTGTGTGGTAAGAACCCAGTGTCTCTTTCTGGAGGCCTTCCTTCTTTGAAGCTGAAAAATCAAATGAAGCTTCAAAACTTCATCTCAGCTCTAAATTGTCGTAAATCTTATTTGTGCTATGAAAGGAAACAAAGTAGACTGAATGGGTAATCAATCAGCTGATGTTCCCTGGAAGTCCTGCAGCTTCCAAGTACAAGGAAAATCCTTTCCCTTGTCTCCAGAAGGTATTTTATTTTTCACAATGCTTGGGGTGCTCCCAGTTTTACACAAAGAGGGGAATATCACATACTGACACTTGTGGAATTGTTTTCATTTACATATGACTTGATTGGAAAATGAGCCAGTTTTATTTCAAGGGGATAGGCAACACCAGAAGGAAAAAGAAAGCAGGGATAAAACCCACACTGATTGCAAATACAATAAATGATACACTTGCACACACACAAAAAGGAAATTGAAGAATGGAATCTGACCCTCCTTGAAATGTAAACTGTGTACAGTTTTACTTTTTAAAATGAACAGATGTTTCTGAGATTAGGGGAAACTACTGTATAAAACCTCTGCTGGGTGCCTAATATTTTAGATTCCACAGCCCAAGGTTTCTTAAAGCTGAAGTTTAGAACTCTCTACTTTCTAGTAAACTATGAAACAGTCCAAAAGATGCATAACTTCTGCATCTCTCCAGTTCCTGATTTTATATTTAGTTCCCAGTGTTATCGGAGATCACTTACTGGCACGAAACCCAACGATCTGTCCTCTTGCTCTGTAACTTTGCATAACATTATCGTTGGCAGTCCTGGAAAGGAGACAAGCGTATTTGATAAATAACACATTTTTCCTCCAGCAAAATATGCACAGTTGAAACCTTCCTGAGACATCAAACATGGTTGCAGTGCACGTATGTTGCCAGACTGATTTTTTTAATGTTATCTGCAGTGGATAAAGAAACTACAGAAGGAAACATGCAAGATTTTACCTTGTCATCTACCTTTTGGATGGCAGTAGGCTGGAAGCCACAGCCTTAAACTCCTTACTGACTCACTGGTAAAGAGGGCTTATAATACATTTTACCCATTTCATACATGTCCAGTGCCTGAGAGAGGCACTTCAGTGTAAATTTTACATCTGCTGCTCCATTCTCAAGTACCCACTCAGGGACATGAAAGTACTTGATGAATTTTGCTTTTTTTAAAGGGATATTTCCAAATAGAGCATTATTATAGTACCTTTCAACTACAATGTCTGTGTGAAAAGATTCCAATTAGTAAAATATATGTTAGATTGGTGTCTCAAGGGACTTGGAGATAGCTGTTGGGACGCCTGCACCCTTGTGATTATTCAATGCCTGATGATATAGCAGTAAGTAACACTTGTATATTCCTGTTTCTAGCCATCAGAAAGGTTTTAGCTTCCTGGGTTCATGCACACTGAGTGCATTACAAAAATACTGTATTTTGGCAAAATTGGAGACGTAGGACGTGTATTCTGTCTTATGCCGTGATGTGAAACAATCGTTTTCAAAAGTAGCAGAACATATTCGTCCTATCTTCACAACGACCGTGTCTTCAGAGAACTGCAAAATTCAGTTAGCTTCCAGCTTCCACATTTCGCATCTTTCAGAGCAATATAGAACACATGCTTATCCAGATGTGTATATATATATACATTTACATACATATATATATTTATACACATATGCACACAAAAGGGGAGTCAGACTTTTTTGGTGAATTTGCTCACTGCTAAAGTGGCTTTTTTAATTAAATAAAACAAGTCAATTTGGGAGCTATCAAATGCAATTTAGAATTTTTCATACACCTCAGATGTGTAGCACTGACTCCAAAGAATATCAGCTATGCCTGGGAAATGTGTTTGTAATATTTATGCAACAACACTGGCCACTGTTGTGGTAGCTAATGAAGAGATAAACCATGAAATACAATGCTCCATGGACTCCTGCAAAAATTAAACTGTGAATCTGTGATGAGTCCAGAGTAGGCAAAAGAGATACTTCTCAGTGCTTATAGTGAACTAACTTTTAAAATATTGCACTTTTTTTCCTTTTTACAGTAGCTGATTTCTGAAAAGTAACTAGGTTTTGCATCATATTTACAACACTTGAATGCAACTGTTATTTTTATCTACACTCTGTTTGACAAGTTGATTCTGTCATTTAAGGGTCGAGTATTATGGATAATAGAAGTATTTACTGATTTATGTAGCTAAATAATTTCACTTCCCTAGATATTTGTATCTGAATAAGATCTTTAGCTAGAATTATTACACTGAAGCTGACACACCAGCTGAAAACTGGGTGGTCCAGAACACATAGAATTAATAGAGCTACACGTGTGAGCCAAAGACCACAAAAATATTTTCAAAACTCTTACATTACTTCAAGGGGGCTTGGGTCAGGCCAGGAATGGATGGATAGGACTTCATCTCAAATTATTTTAGCGACTTCTTCATATTGCCCCTCCTCTTTCTCCCCTAGGACTCTTTGAAATCAGTAGGTAGTTAAAAAATAGGGCCAGAAAATGAAAATTATGAACAAAAGGTTGTTTGGGTTATTTAGAAATCAAAACATTGGTCTAAACCATGTATAAGAACAAAGACCACCTGTGTACATTAACACTACAAGGCAGGTATCTGGTGAAAATTATATTGTGTTGCTAATTTACTCTGAAGCTTCTTGTCTATTTATAGCCTTCAAAGTACTTCCATTACAAAGATGTGAGGCACCACAGATTACCTTTTTATGTGCATCACATATGCAGTGCAAAATGATGTAATTCTTTGGTTGTTCTTATTAGATTTTTACAATATGTATATACGTATGTGGTATTATACATAAATCTAACAGGCAAAACAATTGACATTAAAACCTTTATTTTAATTCCCAAATAAATCCAATGCAAAGGTAGTGCCAACACCGGTTATTGTCTCAAAAGTTGATTTACATTCTCCATGCTGTGCCTGGTATGTACAAGTAGGGGCAAAATGGCTGATGTTTGCAAATGCCCAAAAGGCTAATAAAGATCACCCTGCTCCCAGCATGCTCTCTGCTGTCAGAAACCAGCAATTAACTTAATAGGGTGCCTGAAATGTGGTAGAGCCATGAGATGTGGCATGTGTTGACATTCTCCAGCTGATCTAAACAACCTCCTATCACTGAGTAGCAGGATATGTTTGCTATTTGAATTATTTAGGAGCTTGTTATGTGAATTATAAAGCAGCACTTTGCAGTATTAAGTCTAATATTTTATGATCTTCAATTGATTAGGTAGGCTTTTGGGATTACCTATAAAGGTTAGGATAAAACAATACAGATTCTGGCAATTTGTGTGCAGAGCTGGAGTGTCAAGGTATATGCAGCAAAAGGTGAGAAAAAGAAGTTATCTTCTCTTAGTTTTTCTTCTAAAAACACTAGGTTGCTTTACTTTTTACACACAAACTAGCAAAAGAGGTTTGTCTTGTGATGTCCGAAGGCAACAGGGGAAGTGACTCATTCAGTGAACTTGAGCAGCATCAATATTTTTATGTGTTTTAGCAGGCATTAGTGCAGTGAGATGTTTATGTGAGGAAAAGACTTGCATGTGGCAAGGACTAAGGAAGAGGAAAAAACAAAGCACATTGGATTTGCACAGGAGGAAACCATCAGGCCTGAGAGAGAGTCAAACAAAGGTAGTGGATGATAAATAAGATGATGTGGAAGAAAGCATAAAAGTAAGAGGGAAAGAAACACAGAGGGAGAAGAGACAAAAGACCAAATCTAAGACAAGGTGCAGAAGGAGGTTGTAAAAGAAAATATAAGATAAAGGAAAAAACAAAGCAAGATTTTTATAGGAATTGAGAATAACCCATGAGGTCTCAGAAAGCTTATGTTTGGTCCTGCTTATTTCTTGTTTCTCACTGCTTCACTAGTTCTGCGCTACTGGCCATCACTTCTAACAAAAGATGTAGAAATATCGCCTCATTATAAACATAATTAGCAGATTTAATGCTTCTGCCACTGCAGAGAAGAAATCTCTGACCTTTTCTGAATGGCCTTTTAGTGGAGCACAGGAGTGGAATCTATCAGGCCTTCAGAAGGTGTGTAGCTCCCATCAAAAGCCACACTTGCATTTATTTTAAGAGATGAGGCTCAATCGAGTAGCGCTTTCTTGTACCTTGTGGTGGTCACCATTTTGAGATCATCACACAGTATGTATCTCAAGATCACATGAGACTGTATGTCCCTCTAGGAATGTGACTTCCATGTAATGAGCTGCTTTGTCCCAGTGAAGTCTAGTGAGTAGAAGTTGGGTAATAAAAAGGTGTTACCTGGCACAACCAGATACATTTATTTGTGATGGATTTTTGACTGTCAGACCAAACATTGAATTAATATGGCAAAGGAACAAAACTCCACCACAGTGCTGAGCAGAGCTGTACAGAGCTGCGGAAATTGGTACCCTGGCCACAGGATGAGTGCACACATTCCTTGGAGTTAAGCAGACAACTTTCTGTCAGACAAATGCAAACTCTATAAATCCTGCAAACAAATCTGGCTTCTTTACCCCAAGCCAGGTTCAGCATCATTCCTACACCTATGACCTGCTAAAGTCAATCTTCAAACAAATTCTCCTTTTAAACCTGCAAAGAGCTTCTCATAGTGCTCCATGATCAACACAGGGTGAGCAATCCTGCCAAGAATTCTACACTTTTTAATCTCACCTTAAAAAAATCGGTCATTTGCATTTACACCAGCAATGTGGTGTGCCAGGTGAGGGGCGAGGGGCCTGTGCCATGGATCCCCACGGCACACTGGTGGTAGTTGTCCCCCTCCCACCAAGTAGCTGAATCTCCTTTAAACTAGACGCCTCAGGACTTTCCTGTTATTACTTTATATGGTCAAACCCAGAAAGGTGGTGGGGACACCCCATGCCCACATTGGAGCGTTGTGGTCAGGTAGGAGGCCAACCCCCAACTCCACCTTCACCAGTTCCCTGCCGGCACCGGCTGCCAGCTGGAAACCACACATGCCTCACCTCACCACGGGAAGAGGGAAGGACCAGAGCCTCTTCCTGCTCTTGTTTTCCTTTGCACACCAAAACGTACCCGTCTTATAATTTCTGAAGAACGAAATCATAAATGTCAGCGTCTTATCTTTGCTCAGCAAACAGTTTACTAAACACGGCTCGTCATGTTTATGGAGCGCGCTAATCTTGTTGCCAGCAATGGGGATTGAGGCACATTGAATCTGGGAGCGGTGGCATTATAAAAGGGAGAATAAAATAAGGCAGAATAGTACAGAACTACATTAATTTATAACACTCACTGTATTACAACCAGCAGCCTTAGATTAACGTGACGTAAATTATTGCACGCTACTCTTTTCACGTATGCGTGGGTTTTTCCGGGCAATTATTTATTTTTCACTACTCCCCACTGTTCTGAATGCAGTTATTGACAAGTAACAAGGTATGGATTGTTATTGCTTTTCTTGTCATAAATCCCTGTAGACATTTACTTAGCATGAATTAAATCACAATCATGTGTCATTTATTTTGCATAAAATGAGACATAAGTAGTCTTAATCATATAGCTGTAGAAAGAACAACCACACCATTGTTTTCTATATTTGAACAATAATTCTATATTTAAACTTAAATATTATAATTAGCAGCTTTGTTTGCCTTGCTTAGAAGTAAGATAGGTAAGATTGACACCTCGCTTTTGACACCAGACATTAGATTTAATAAGCATAATTTTCATTTATTTGAGTCTAGACTGATTTTTTATCAATGTATTTATTGTAGAAAGCAAATGTACATAAAGAAAGTTGGCATATTTATGAAGAAAGCTGAAATTACTTTTATGTGTTGCTTTGTCCAACTGATAAAATACCTACTGGCAAGAAAATACCTATAACAAGAGCTGAAATCACACCAAACTGTAATTGACATGTGATTTTAAAAAATGCTCAAAGTAATAATATACTATCTCCTAAGTAAAGATTCTTCTGTTCACTCTTTATCCATTTCCAAGAATCTTTTTGTCATGTAAATTTGCATTGATTAGTTTTTAATTTGAGTTTCTAAAAATGTGCTCTGAATACTTAATTCCAGCAAAAGTACATATTTTTTTGCTAGTATTAATAATAGTTGCAGTCCACAAATGGAGAGTCTTGATGAATATTTTTTTAATACACATAAACATCAGCTGCTTCAACGATCTTTAGTTACGCTGAAAGGCTTATATTAGTTTCCTATGCTAGTAAACTTAAATTTCAAGGAAAAAAGGAGTAAAGCTACTTAAGTCCCAGTCCTCCTCTGCTTATGCAAGTGAACCCGCCGGTTACCAGGCCAAAAATTGCAGTGTGAGGCATGAGTAAATGAGAATTTTGTCAAAAAGTAGTATCTGTGAGCACGAATTCACTACGGACCTGACGATTGAAAGCCCTTTGTTGGCACAGGGAACTTGCTCTGCCCAAGGAAGGATCAGGCCCCACATAGAGAAGGGCATTTCCTAAGAATCAGGGGCCAAAAATTGATGGGGAGTAGCTCTTCCCCCTGTAAAAGTGATCCGGAGAGCAAGGTGAGCTTTGCTGCTGCGTCCTTGCAGTAAGACAGGGATTTTCCTGCGATTTAGTGCCTTGCCGAAACCTAGAACTGTCCCATCAATTGCAATGAGAGAATTGCAAATCTAGGGGATGGTGGGGCAAAAGGTAGTTGTTCAGTTGCAAATAAAATCACTGACACTGGCACAGTGTGTTGCCAAAATTAACGATAAATCTGAGGAGAGAAACTCTGTCATGAGACAAGAGAGGCAAGGGACAACAAAATAAATAAAAAGCAGCAGGCTTTAAGACTCAGCAAGGAGAAAAAAAGGGGTAAAATGAATTAATATTTTAACTAAGTGTAGAAATATAAGTATTTGTGCGAAGTTTGGGGTTTTCTCCAGCCACAAATTAAAAATACAGGGTTTTTTTCAATTTCTGTTTAAGATGTTAGAAGACGCTTCACAAAGAATATTAGGTTTTGATGTATTTTTTTAAAATCAAGGTAGACAATTAATTTCCTCTTTCTGGACATCCAAAACCTTATGTATTTTTATAAAATTACATTCAAAGCTGTATTTTTTATTGTTCATACGTTACTTTTGAAGCGAGCTTTTTATTTCTTTTCTCCTTTAAAGCAAAAACGTATCAAATATTACAGTATAGACATAAAACCAAATCATGTTTGAAATAATCTAAAGATTAAACTTTATTTTTCTTTGCTGATTGTATTATTTGAACAATAATATTTTCAAAAAAATTATTCATCTGCCTGATGAAAGAAAGTACCTGATACATATTTTTATTCAAATATTGCTCCCGTGGAATGTTGGCAACATTTTATGTTTCAGCCTAAGCTACAAATTCCTTCAGAACAAATCAAATGTCTTTAAAGAATATTTCTGTTTGAAAAGGAATTAAGCTTTCCTGAAAGAATTTTAAAGGTTGTGATATTCGCAGTCTGATAAAGCAGCACCTTTAATGAAATTCTAATTAGCAATTTCATGCACTTTGCTATTAGTCATATCAGATTAGTGCACATTTTCACAGCCTTCCTTTAATTAAGTGCACTTATTCCAAGTTTCAAACACTTTCCTTATAAGATGAAAACTGTGCTGAAATGTTATTTAGTAAACAGCAGACGTGTGAAAGTAAAGTTGCATATCAGTGCGCTGATGGACATTTTTAAACTGTCCACAGATGTATACGTTTCCAGTTGCTGCCAGCTGCTTTATGTGCTTTGTTTTCTGCTATTTGTTTTTATGCATTTTGCACATGCCTTTAAATAATGCAAGAGAGATGAAGTCCAGTTCTTCAAACGATGTTCAAAAGTTTTTAGTGGCTGACTCATGTGCACATTTCAGATTCAGACAATAAAAGCAAAATTTGTATTAAAAAAAAAAATTCAATAGTCCAGCCTGAAGTACCCATGTTTGCTTTCCTGGACGTTACCTTCCATCACATCGCCTTGCACCGTCACAGCAGAGGCCCTTGGTGTAAATACTGCACATGGACCTGCTATTTTACTGACCCAGATCATCAGCAAAATTCCCGTACGCTTTAGTGGGAATAGGTTAGGCCTTATCTCCTGTATAAGGATATTGCATTGCAAAGGCAAATACTTCTAAAATACTGTACGTAACACTCATCTCTCTGCAAGCTGATTAACTTATGGTCAGCAATGTAAAAGGTGAGAGATTACCAACACTGCATTAATTCACAGTACACCTTGTTTTGCATGATAGAAGCAACACAGGGAGTGATTTAACATACATAATGATAAGCAAGCCTATTATGTATGGGTAGATAAAGGATATAACACATTTCTTCCTCTTTCCACAGTGCACAACTATAAAAACACCAATGGGATCATTTTTGACATTTCCCACATTTTTAAATATATATACAAATGTTTTCTCATTCTCCAGAGCAGAATATTTTGTTTTAAATACTCCTTCCCAGGTACTGCTTCTCGGGTCTGTCATGTTCCAGGATTTGCATTTTATTGTATTAGCTAATTGCACATGTTTTTAAACACATGTTCTCTTGCTGATGTCATTCATTTAGACTGTAACATTTCTGACATTTTTAGGTAGTCCCCCAGGCCTCATAGCCTCTTAGCGGGGTCCTTTCAGTGAGGGGTGTTTGCTTTATGATTACTGACTGACATCTCAATAACGTGGAACATATTGAGCAGTGCAGGTCTAGTGAGCAGCTTTTTTAAATGCATGGTCCACTTTGTCAAGTCATGTGTGAGCCATAATTTAGGCTAATAATTACCAGACATGAATGCTATGAAACATTGATGTCTACACTTTTTTCTTCTCTAAGTACTGAATTTTAATACGTTCAGAAAAGGTTTTCCTAAGGCCAAGATAAGCCCCCCAAAAAGCTCATATGGAAGCACTTTAAAAGTGATAAATGATTTGGAATCTACACTGTCTACTGATGTACGTCTCAGGAAAGAAAATTAGAGCTAACAGGTGTTAGATAGGGAACGGTGAAGCATTTTAATAGAATTGTCAAAATGTTGGTCCCAGATGCTGACATTAATGCATGCAACAAGGAATGTAATGCTGCACTGCCATTAAATGATTATTTGTTTAAATTTCAAGTCGATGGCAGGAAATCCTAACTTTGTCCACTACTTCTCTGTACAGGCCATCCCTCCTGCACTTTCCTCTATGATTTGCATCAAAGTGTAATGGTTATATGGCTCACGTCTGCATGCTTTAAATAATCCATGCCTGTCAAATTTCATTTTTTCCTCTCAGATCAGAACCATCACAACCCCTTCTCTGCCAGCCTTGAAGTCGCTACAAATATCTTTGTACATTGGGGGGAAAAGAATTTAAATACTGCGAGTTAAGGGATAATTAATCTTTGAACTATTTTCTTACTTCAAATGTATTTACTAAGTAATCTGCATGAACTTGTAATTATTATGTATTTGTAAGGTATTTTCCATGTAACCACAAAGTAGTTACATGGTCATATGAATCCTGTAAATTATAATGATACTGGGGGAAGGGGTATGAGGAGGGGAACTCTGCTGCCTACGTTAAAAAGCTTTTCCAGAAATCTTTGGAATTCTCTTCAGTGAAGTAGCCTGAGAAGGTAGAAAAAGCACGTCCTTTAGAGATTACTAGAATTTCTGCCAACAAAAGAGATCCAATATCCATGTACAGTTCAGCTGGGTGAAGGGGGAGAGGCAAGTGCAGATAGTGACATATTTTTTCTATCTCTTGTTTTAACAGTAAATCATTAATTTAAAAGTTGCTGTTATTTTTCAGAGGAATTGCAGCAGTTTACAGATTGCTGAAAGCTCAGCATCCATTCATGCTTCAAAGACAAAAGGGAGATTTCTCCTTCTAATCTTTGCAGAAGCCTAAATAGGATGTCGCCTCTAGTCAGACCATCTCCGGCTGTAATCTTGTCAGAGCTCAGCACACATGCATAGGCGTGCTCACACACACACAGAGCACTACAGCCACAGCGTTAATAAAGCCGTTTCTCCAGCATGGTTGAAAGCAAGCAAGCAAGCAAGCTGTGTGATTATTGACATTTTAAAATACTTGGGAGACAATAAACAGATATTAGGACAAATGAACTGATTAGAAGTGAGCACTACGGTGAGTCAGATCAAAAATGTGGATGGAAGAGTCTTGGATATGCAGTCACAGGGGGAAACCTCCTGTGCTAGACGGGCAGCGTTGGTTCGTCCCTAACTGGCATCTTGTCTCTCTGTAGAGCCCATGGCTAAAAGCCAATGCCTTTTTGGAAGCTTTTCCTTACAGACGAGATATAAAAGCAATGCCTGCCTAACCACTTATATACATGAATGATCCCACCGTGCTTTCCCAAAGAGGAAAATGTTAACCCAGACACCACAATAATATTTTGCTTACTTAGAACACTCATACAATTTAAATTCAATCTGGTGTTATGTTATTTTTACTTCCTGACCCAAACTGGTGCGCTTGTGGCTCTGAGCTGTTAAGCAGATGATCGCTCCGGTCCAGCAGTAGATCCATCTCTCTGGTGCCTTGGAAGAGATTTCTTAGCCTGCATTTCAGTGAGCCTCTCCTGGAAAATGTGCCATATGTAAACCCATTGGCTGAACACGACACGGCATCCACAGGGCCATTTTTTACTATATACACATACATCCTCAGTTTCCTATGGCTACATCATTACCACAGACTGCAGATGGAGAAAGGCTCTCAAATCCCTCTGTTGGTAAAAAGGTGAAAATGCTCCAGAAAGATTTTCCTCTCCTTTTCTGTCTACCCACAGCTCCCTTAGACTGTGCCCAGCGTATGTGCAATAGTGAAGTGTGTTCCTCTGAGTGCCAGAGCTGGGAAATACACTCTCATTTCACAACCGAACACTTGGGAGCTGAAGGGACAGATGCACTCTTGATTCCCGTCCTGTCACGCCTCGGAGCTGCACCACTGCAGAGGGAGCTCCCCTCGGACCCTGCCCGTTCTGCAAATTAGCAGAGCCAAAGCAGATGCTGAAAATGGTCGGTGAAACAAAACAGACAGCTCGCTGGTGGCCGCGAAAACGTTGCCCTGGACTCACTGGAAAGGCGAGTGGGGCTCAGGGGTCGGGGATGGTGTGGTGGAGTTATTCCTGTGGCAGCTCCTCTGGGGCAGCCAGAAGAAAGACACTGGAAGGTAAAGTTACTGGAAGAGCAGACTATTCGACTTGCTTACTGCACCTCTTTCTATTGCAGTGCCCTCTGAGAGTGTCCTTACCTTCCCTCGCTTGTAGATAATCTTGAGTGCTTGCATACAAGGAAGTTCAGCCTGAGAAGGCCACCTGAGGATGGGGGATTTGCTGTACCCAGATTTCAGGGCAAAGGCTAGAGCCAATGTAGTAGCTAGTCAAGTAAAGCTTGTGCCACACTTGAACCAGCCCTCCTTGCTGTCACCAACCACCTGGCAGAGGATTGCTCTTAAAATTGCGTGCAAACACGCCACATACCAGCTCTGCACTTGCCCTTGTGATGTCCTGGTGTTGTCTAGAGGGCTGAACAAACCCGAAGGTACACATGAGCCACTCTGTGTATCTGCTAGGGCATGAAAGAAATGTCTATTTGTCATGTCCTCGTCAGCGATTGCAGTAGAGTCACTTCAATGGGGATTTCTGCCAAAAACAAATGGCATGAAGTATCCTGTCATCATTCCTTTAGAAAGTAGTGTGGTCCTGCCCAGCCTGTGGTCCCAAGCAGGTATAGGAGTTTGCTTGCTGTCACATGATTGTGTGAAAAGAAATGAGCTCCAGTTTCCATTTATGAGCTTTTACAATCAACAATACGGTGAAAGATTGCTTGATAACTATGCCTGCAAATTTCTGTTTCTGACTGTCCTAACAAGCAGCCATGAGGTGTTTTTAATTGCACATATTTTGCAATACAATGCTGGGATTGTATATTTTATTTCAGTATCATTAGTGCAGGTGGCTGCTATCATTTTAGAAACTTTTTTTGGTAGTATTTGCAGCCAATTATTTTTTCCATGTTATTTTTCCTTCCTCTTTTTCATGAAAGGATAGCTCTTGGTACAATTCATGTTAACTAGAAATGAGCCCAGACAGAGATCAGATTTCGGATCCCTCAAGCCCATTGATGTGAAATTCCACAGTCAGCCCGTTGCAGAGAGAAATCTGGAGTCTGTATTCTGTCCTCTCAAAGTCCCGGGGGTTTTGTTCAGCTCCATTGCTAAAATTAACTCAAGTGGGTAGTATTTTAAGTGGCCTACTCACCTCTGCTGTCACAGCCCCCTTACCCAGCCAAGATCTATTCCGATTTAAATAACAAATTCCATGTAATGAACGGTCAAATATCAAAGATGGGGTCATTTGGGTACGTTGCC
This sequence comes from Cariama cristata, assembly GCF_000690535.1. NCBI lineage: Eukaryota > Metazoa > Chordata > Aves > Cariamiformes > Cariamidae > Cariama > Cariama cristata. The sequence goes on from NW_009631713.1 coordinate 80,558, forward strand.
TAAGAAACACCTATTCAAGTTGGAATGAGTCAGAGAAGGGTTACAAAGATGATTCTCTGCCATGGAATATGTCTTATGATAGAAGATGAAAATTTTCTTACTTGCCCAGCTTTGGAAAAAATGAGGTTGAGGGTATATGACTGCAGTCTGAAGTACTGCAGGATGAGCTAGACAACGATGTTTAAAGATGAAGAAATTAGTATAAAACTAGTCATGAATAAGTAAGTGGAGGCTTAGAATTGGAAGGTACCTTCATCCAAAAAGAGCAAGGTTCTGTAGCAGCCTCCAAATTACTGGTTCCAAGGAAATGCCATCACTTTCAACTTTGAGTTTTAATGCACTGGGAGGCAATGAAACACTTGATCCCCGGTATACAGGATGGGTTTTCCTGTAGGGAGTGATTTACAAAGGCCATATGTATGAGCAGAAAAATTGGTTTGATGAGTGCCCCGAGGTCCCGTGTGACCAGGACTAGAGGCAGACATCTCAGTTTGCGTGCTCTCCCCTGAGCTGGTGTGGAGCACATGTTGTGATTTATTTCCCCATTCTTGCAGCAAGGCGGAATCCTCCTCCCACCCCTTTCTGGTAGGGACAACTGTTGGATGAGAGTGAGAAGCTGCTCTGTCTCTGAAAGAACTGTCTCATTGGGACGGGGCAGGATAATCTTGCCGGAGGACCACAAGGTTATACTACTAAACAAGTAGAGGAAGCCGTGTTTGCATTTCTACTCCAGAACCAATTCAAAACATTGGAAATTTTCCACAAACGTAAAGGGAGAGGGAGGAATGAGTACACAGGGAGTAGAAGATTCAAACATTTTGATTAGTTCTTCACATTTCTTAGAATTTTGAACTTTTTTTTTAATTGGAATGCATAAAACCCAGTGGTTGAAATAAAATATCTTTTAGAAAGTCAAAATACTTCTGAGCCCAAAAGACCTTCTAGGAATGCTCCAATCTGATATTTCACAGCAGCTGTGTAAATCACTTCTGTGAAACTTTTACATTTGAAGGAAACAGCCTACTGTGACAGAAAAATGTTACCTGAAACCCTCTCCCCCATCAGCATGCTCTACCAGGAGTGCATTTCTACATGGCGTGGTCCTTGCCCCTGGACCTTGGTATGGGTGATGCTGCCTGGACTCTGATCACGCCCTGCACCTCCCACAATTATTGGAGGAAGCACAATTATTTGGTGCCCTCTCAAATTCTACTGGGGACCATGTCGAATTTCTCTGGTGAAATAAAAAAATATAAGGACAGGGAAAGACCACATCCACCCAGTCCATTTTGCATTGACCATCCACTGAGCATCATCGTCGACATAAAAACTCCACATCTTCCCGCAGTTAACCCTGTAGCTCTGACATTCAGACTAAAGCTTATAGAGAGAGTCATCAGCAGGACTAGGAGCAGGCAGAGCAGCAGCAGGAGCTAAGCTCCACTATCACCAGTGGGAGTGGGGAGCGTGCAGACCAGCCCCCTTTGACTGATCAACCCACAGGTTATACCCCCACAGCCTGTCGCAGGCATCTTTCCCCTCCGTTAGCAGGCAGCAATGGCTTCAGCTCAGGTTCAAAGGGTGGTTTTACCCCTGACAACAGCCTTAGTAGTGAATTTCTTGTTAACTAGAGCCCACCTGCTACAATAAACCCTATAGCTGTTGATGGGGTCAGCTGGGAACACTTCTGAGGGTCTGTCCTTCCCTGTGAACTGCTGAGGTGTGGGGGATTTATTCACAGGGAGAACTAAACATTGTTGGACGAGTGAAAGAAAAGGTGATTAAGTGTGGTAAGACATCCTTCTACAGACAGGCAGATCATCAGGGGAAGCTCGGTGACCTCAGAGGCCATGAGAATATATCAGAAGTGTCTCTGCTTGTGTAGGAGAAGACGTGGACTTGGGGCAAACCTTCAGCGGACGCAATAAAAGCTCTGACAATTTACATCAGCCAAGAAACACTGCCTTCGTCCCCTTCGTGTGGCAGCAGTACTGCTCCCTGCATGGAGCTGAATAATCTTTCTCACAGCAACTCTCTTTTCCACCGATACCGAAGCCTGCCCTGACCCCAAGATCATTCCTGCACCAGCAGCGTAACCTCACTCTGCTCGGCCAAGGAACGTGCACATGAACCTTACATAAAAGAAGTATTTCACGCAGACAATATTTCTTGCTTAAAGTAGTCGTTCTTCCCGCAGCATTGCCACTTACCCAGTATGCGAATGCTTTTCATTAAACGCAAATAACGTATTTTCTATTGACTCGAGCCTACGCTCTTTGTGCCGTTCATCATTATGCATACCTAATACATTTCACAAACCCACAATTCTCCCGCTTGTTGCCTTTTGAGGTACTTCTGAAATCAAATAAAAATATTACACCCCTGTTTACTTTTAGACATGTATTTTTTTCAAAGCAAATGCATTCTGTGTTTTAAGTAAGATACCACCATGTATTTATGGGAGTTTAATAAGTTCTTCCATTAATAACATAGACAAACTAATTTACCAGAACGTGTCTGTTTTAAACTTTGGGAACAAAGAGTGGGAGTATGAAAATCAATCTTTCCTTTGTACTTGAGCCACTGACCCATTAAAGCTTTGAAGATCATTTCTTTAAGAAATTGTGAGGAGTTATTTAACTACAAACAGCAGCTACCTTCCCATTCCAGCTGCGTAATCAAGCGTAATAAATTAGAGGAAAAAAATAAAGGTTCACTCCATTTTTTTTTTTATAACTGAAAATTCTTAATAGCAGTTTGACAAATCGGCCCACAGCAGAAAGAAACCAGCATTCTTCCTAAGACTGCTGTTTAGTGCAAGTTAAAACACCACTTAAAAAGGGGAGTTTTTGTCTTTAATGATGGTTCAAAAATGTTCTTAGTTGCCCAAGTTTAATTATTTAACTCAAATTAATTGTAAAAGTTATCCATCACTGGAAAAAGTTAGCAAACCTGTGAACTACAACATTGTTAATGGCTGCATGCATGAAAACATACAGCAATTCTTTTTTGCTTGAGAAATGAACTCTTGACAGCATTACTTATTGTTAGTTATCATTAATAACTATTTCACAGTTTAATGCCAATAATATACTCAGTTATGTAAGAGTGGAAATTTAAAATAATCTTCATCTTAAACTGCTTAAGCAATCTACATGCTAAACAATTATAATGATGTTCTTGTTATCAGAAACTCAAATGGAAAAATTCTAGATGGCATGTCAATAAAACCTGACCATAAAAGGCAGAAAAGTGACAGTCTTTTTAAAAGATCTAACATGCGGATAGTGTAAAGATGATTTTTAAAAAACATCTGTTTATTCAGTGTTAACGGATTCTGCTTATGATAAATACACAACTGTTTTCAGAGACTTCAGACAACCTGAATTAGCATTAGTATCTTGCGGAAAGAAAGGTGGTGAGGAACAGAGTACGGTGCCCTGTGACAGAGTACGGCAGGTTAATCCTGCAGCATTTCATGTTCCCAAGGCTGGAATAACCACGTGAAAGGGGTAAAACTCAGATATTTTTTTTTTTCCCCTCCACTTTTCTGAAGCATTTTTGCTAAATCTACAGGGGTTGACAATTTTTCCAAGCAAGGGCATCAGAAGTCCCTTTCCTTGCCCACGCAAAACATACAGGAAAGACTGTGAGAGAAGAACTTAATAAATATTTTGCAATTTTATAACGTAGGACGTACTGCAATTCACATTTTCAGAGGCGGATACATGAGGCTTTGGCACAAAACCTAAGTGCAGCTTATACCTGGGCGTTCAGCCACTGTGCCAGACACAGTCACCTCCCACGTAATACCTGGACTGGTACCTCACTGCTTATTCATCAGCACAAGATTACAGGCAGTCCTAGGCAAACTTGCAGTTGCTTGCTACCTTTTTTTGCCCTCAAAGTGCCCAAATATTAAGATTCAGTTAACATATTAAGTAATATTTTGCAGTTATAAACTTGAGTCAGTTTTATTTCAATTAGAATTGCCACTTGATTTCTACTTTTATATACATATATATATATTTTTCAGACATTCATATTTGCTCATCAAACAGGTCTGTTTATTGATCTGAGAGATACTCAGTCCAGTTGCAACAATTTGCAAGTTCTTAGAAACTTCTTCTTCATAGAAGTATCCAAAAATACCTATCCTGAGCAGGTATTAACACATATGGATCAAGGTCTAAGTTCCAAGGTTCAGTTCCTTGAGGATACTCAGAGAAGTATATTTTATTGATTGAAGAATTAAGTTGCTTTGAGGATCTGAGCTGAAATCCTCAGTTTCACAGACTTCAGAGAAATGATGTTACTGCTGTGGGTCAAGTTCTTGCCTCCAGGGCCAGTTTTGACCAGCTCAGCGTTCACCTTCTAAGTTGCTCTAAGACTCCCCCAATTATGCAAACCTCTTCATTAAGGCCAACCACACCTGGAATTCTCATGAGAACAGCTTCTCCCAAAGCATTTCACTGATTTCTCCTGTTGGAGTTGGTTGAATGGATCTGCTTAGATCTTATTAATTATTAATTTTTCATTGCTTTTGGCTAAAGGAGCATCTTTAGCTTGGTAAGAGTCTAGGCACATAATATTCAGACAGTGAGGTGCCTGTGAACTCTTCACTTTCAACTATTTGCTAATTATTTGTGACACACACATTAGTCATCCTGGAGTGTGTGTCCATCCTGTGGGGAATGAGCTCTGATTTTGGCAGGAGCTCGATGGAACTCAGTGAAATTCATCTTGCAAGTAAGGAAATCCTCTGCAGACCCAATAACCCGCCAAAGTGTCAGCTGTGAAGAATGTACACAAGACCTTGAGCACCAAAAGTCTGTCTGTGACCATTGCATGCACTGAAGGTAATATCAGGAGCAGGGAGAAAGATCTCACACAAGGAGCATTGCCCAACCGGTGTGCTACAGCTTCTGCTTCTTGACAAAACCCCCAGATCGCAATTCAGTAACGTGTTTAAGCAGATGCTTGAGACCTTCTTACAGCAAAGAGCATACCTGTGGGCTGGTTGTCTTTTTAACAGATAAGTTAACAGTGGTTGAAGAGAAACTCACTTTCAATATTCCAACAATATAATCATGCTTTTTATAGTTAATGAAAACTGGGGAATTTCCAGTGTTGCCAAAAACAAGTGTCCTGATTACCCAGTCCTTAGACACACCTCATTCTAGTTCTTTTTATCTCAAAAATGTGCACAAATCAATATTTTTTTAAATCTATTTTGTTCTGGTTTCTCAAAGACAAGAAAGGGGAGAGGTGAATCCCTGATGGAGAAATTTGATTTCAGTCAGATGCTGAAAATGGGGAAACATTCATTAAGTGAAGTTCAGAACTTCAAAATTACACCTAGAGTGTTTCTATCCTTCATTAGTACCAGAGATGAGAAAGTGCCAGGAACAGCATAAAATATGATGGATAGGAATTTCAAGAGCACCTAAGTCACTGAGGAGCTCAGGCCCCTGGGCATACAAACCTGAATCCCTAACATGCTTCTGAATAAAGGTCCATGGTAGAAATATAGAAATATCTTTGTTCTCCTTGTTTCCATTGCTGATAAATTAATCGCATGCTGAAAAATTACATTTAGAGTTCTTTTTTTTTTTGAATCAGTGTCACTTCTCTTAAAGTACCCTTCTGATTTATTTGGGATTCAGTTCATAACATCATTAGAACAACACATTTTTGTGTCAAGTATTAATGTTCTACGAGGTCTACCCTAGCAAATATGTCAACATATTCTTCACCAACGGAGATCATGAAATACAGTCGGCAATAGTGTTAAAAAACAAGGTTTTAGATCCATTTTACTTTGTTGCAACACTGCTTTGCAGATACTGAATTAGAGCCCATTTAAACCATTCAAGCATATAATCAAATTTCAGTAATGAGTTATTAATTAAGCAGGGGCATCCAATTCTGTGCTAACTGCCTCATAAACAATCGACAGGAGATTTGTGAATTTTGACTTCCTGACACTATTAAACAAATCAATATTAGGTTTCAGACACAGCAATTCAGACAGTTTTCCCTGTTATTTGGCAATCGTCTGCCTGGAATACTAATGAAAGAATTAAGAGCTGTAGATTTTGCATGTGTTCCATCAAAAAGATCCTTATCTGTGGGGAATTGGGGCCTGATTTGCATGGCAGAAGACTTTGCTTTTGTAGGTACAATTTTTCTCAATATGTCACTCATTAGTATTTATAAACTACAGAGCAGTGAAGCCTTCAGCCCCTATTCATAATGAACAGTCATATCCCTGCTGGAGAAACAACTGAACAAAGCCGTTTATTTATTTATTTAGTGGTCCTTTTCATTTATAGCTAACCTAACTGGCAGAAAACTTGCATCGAAGGAGATCTCTGAGCAACTTACATTTGATTTATTTTCGGGAAGGTAATATATATATATGTGTGTACATGTATATATGCATATACATATATACACAACTAGATGATTAGCAATTAGCTGTACAAGCAATGATTTTTTTTACATGCAGCAACTCAGTGCCTAGCAATTACTTCTGAAAAATTTCAAGATCTTTCATAGATTTGTTTTTTTCTTTCACTCTCCCTCCTTTCAGGAATGAATTCAGGCCCCTGTTCAGCCAAGGTTTGGTGTTAAGCAGGGGCTTCGGTGTTTTGCTGAATTAGGGATTAGTGCTGTGAAAAGTGCTGGGTTAACAGTCCTGCAGGATGAAGTCCGGAGAGCGAGTACAATAGTGATGCCTCCTCCACCAACTGCCCTTTGCCGTTGTAACCGAGTTGAACTTCACCTAGGGATAAGTGAGTGTTTAGTTTTCATAATCACACAGTCTTTGGCCCCTTACTGAAGAAGACAGCAGGGGCTACCAGCACCTGTTGAGGTAGTGGCTTTTGTAAGGAGGATTATCTGGCTGCTGAGAACTGGGCTGAGATGGCACGTGTCCGGTTCTCAGTGTGCTCGGGATATGCTTATCCCACTGCATTGGATTGTTTTAATGGAAATTTCTGGCTGCTCTCTCCAGAACTGGCTGAACCAAAGCTATGACCCAAAACCCTGCCCTAAAATTTCTCCTCCACTCTTATCTGTGATTGAATATTTTGTTCAGACTGTGGTTTAGAGACTCTACAGAAGGTTGTTGAGCCAGTTTGCTAATTCCCAGGCTGTAAATACATTTTTCCTTAGTTTCAGTATCTCCACCTCAGTCCCAGATGCAAGAAAACTGTAGAAAGGTATATTAGACTTAAAATGACGTTAATGTTTCTGTCAAATACACCTCCGTCTCTAACACAAAACAGTCTCTTGCCAACAAAAACACTGAATCTTGTTTGGTTAGCAAAATTTGTGCTGTATTTACATAAACAAGCATCCAACAATTTAAAGGATAAAAGCCTCACTAGCACAGAAATCAGTGTGAAAATAGGTCAGAGACCAAGTCTTTTAAAAACAACGGTGGCGAGGAAGGATAAAAGTACAGTAGAGTGATCAGTTCCAAAGTGGGTCAGGATTTTGTCTGCAGGAGCAAGTCTCGGGCATTATTTCTGCTGTAGAGTACTAACATGCGAGCTCTGCTCCAAGACTCCCTTGTTCTGCACACAGATGAAAAAACATTGTCTCTGCCCCAAATAGCTCATAGTCAAAAGTACACATAAATGACAATGGATCCACATACTCGGGAAACGTTGTCAAAGGACAACACAAGGAAATTAAGCTGCCTGCTAAATGGCAGGGGGAATGTGGAACTGAATGAATCTTAGGTCTGAGTTTTGTTTTATTTAGTTTTTCTGCCAGCCTCTTTCTCCCCCTTTATTTCTTCCTCTCTGGGATCTTAAGACATCTAACTCATTAAAAATCTTCTCTTTAATTATCTGCCAGGAAAAAAAAAAATAGAATAATTAAGGACATTTACATTTCGATTAACAACCAACCTAATGTGTGGCACTGCTTCCAAGAAGCGAACATTTCTTTTAAATGACCATAGACTACCTCAAGATTTCATTTTGGTTTCTGCGTAGATTTCTGTTCAATACAGCACTGAGAACACATTTCACTATATTGAACGTATCACTTGATCCATTCAGCAGCGCGCTCTCGTTTTCACGTTGTCTTCAGCCCCTTTTTAAAACACTTGCCTGAACACTGTTCCCTGTGTTGGGCCCCATTCTTAAAAGGTCGACTTTAGCATGAAATGTAAGTAGATCTGCAGTTTGTAAAACTGGTGCATGTAATGTTCCCTTAAATATTAACCTTCAAATCTACAAAATAAACTCAGTTTCCAAAATCACTTTAAAAGTAGGTTCAGGCATGACAGTTTGCCTCTATTGGTGTTTACACTTTGGGGGACAGCAGGATCGTTTGGTTTTGCTCTTTTTCTTCCCCTGTTATGGGCATGAGAAAGAACTTGAGCAGATGGAGTTCCATGTTTCATCTGAGACACGGTCTGAGACCTCCACCTGCTCGGGTCCTCACTGCAGTGGCTGGTGGTGAGTGACACTGGACATCAGCACGGCTATTCGTGAGGTCTCCCCATTAAATTCAGAAGGAGTAGCATCCCACCTAACTCCTGCAAGAATAGAGTCTCACTGACCTGAGGGAAAGGCTGGGATTCACCCCCTTAAGAAAGGACACTGAATCCCAGCGCTCTGGTAGGAGACTGGACTTCAAGGGCTCCCTGTATTGTCAGTGCTGAAATGACTGGGTTTCAGGTGTTTAAATGTAGGCAGAGTACCTCAAAATGCTATTGAACATACAAAATAAACAAACATGGCACAAATAAGATGGGAAAACATGTTTCTTTATCTCAGTTGTAAAACCAAAGAGGTCTATTCTTAGTTTGGCTTGCACACAAAAAAAAAGTGATTTCCTGAGAGCTGTGCGTTCCCTTCTTGCCTTTCTTTCTATGATCCCTTGGAAATTTTGAAGTTACTAGTCCGTTCAAGCTCACCTGTCAGCAAAGTGGAAGTGACATGGTAAGTATGTCCTGCTAGCTGAGGGATCCAGAGGATGCAAACTGTAAGGGTGGGATGCAGACCAGCCTGAACACCAGGGTTGTGCTTGTTGGAAGAATGTGCCAGTAGGGCTCCCCTCTTGTTATGTAGGAAATACCAGAAAAAATCGTGGGACAAGCATCACCAGGAGCTGACTGGGGGTTCTTGTGCTGCATTTTCATCCAGTAAAAGAGACCTGTTCTGCTGTGACATACTTCTGCCAGTGGCAGTGTGTTAAATGCCCTGAAAAGCCAGTGAGTCCCTACATCCAGAGTGGGTCAGATCTGTGTGTATCTGATCTGAACCTGTTCAGCAAGGTCTGGTGTTTCTAGGCATCCAGAAACCCTCAATGAATAGAATTCCCCAAGCAGCAGAGCCAAAACACCCTTAGCACTGCCTCAGTAAACCCCCACTCCGCTGTCAGTGCCCCACGCCACAGAGGGTTGCAGCGGGTGTATGTTCCCCATGGATGCTCCGCGATCCGCAGGGCTGAGCTCAACCCACGGTCACAAACCTTAGAGGAAATGAGGTTTCACCAACTCCACCGCTCGCAGAGCTGCTTTGCTTTTAAGGTTAGAATATCCCTTCAGTGTGGAAGAAATATGAAGCCTGAATAAATTAAAAACGGGAGCTATGTTACACGTTACTGTCATTTAATTAACATCTCATAATGTGTTGCTTAAGGAATCAAGGCTCTATCAGGATAAAGCCTAGAAGCATTTTCCCTGTTTAATCAAAAATGTAGATCACATCACATTTTATTTCTTTAAAAAAATTGCACACTTATTGAAAAAGCTATGATTAAATTTTATGTTAAGAGCCATTTCTCCGAATTAATTCTCCTCCTAAAAAATCAGTGTCAAAGAGGAACATGGAAATTAGTGTTTAAAATTTGGAAATCTGCATGGGTAGATGGATGGGTTCATTTGACTTTATTAAATTTCATTCATTGTGCACTGATAATGACTTGACAGTATTTATCCCTATAACACTACACATGTGCATATTCTGACATTGTAGTTAGGGCTAGCCATCTCTTGTTTAGATAACATGGCAATTCCTAACATAACAAACTCTTATTTAGATTTGCTGTCTTCTTTTTTTTTTTTAACTTTGGTGGATTTGAATGATTTGGACTGAAATTGTGTGTGCTATGTGCCTGCTTCTAGATAGCAATCTATTTATTTCAGCCACCACCATTCAGATCAGAGGGAAGGCAAGGATGATCTCATATGTTTTGGAGCAGAGCATGAAATTTAGATAATATGAGGGGAAGGAAGCAAAGCATCTTTTACTGTCCTAGAGAAAAGACATGCCTGTTAGGGACAAGTTTCAAGCCTTCAAAAAGCTACAAACACTTACTGCAGACTTAGATTTTAACAGCTATGTGTTTAACCTGTGCAGGGTGTCTTCCATCCCACCACTGAGCAGGACATCCCCTCGCCTGTTGACTCTGAGGTGCCAAAAAATATGTTGGGACCCAGTGCTGGAGACCAGATCACAGAGACAGTTCTTCTGCATGCTTCACCGTTGGGTGCTTGGCCCAGGCACATTGAAATGCACGACATAACATTCAGAGCCACAGAGGAAAGGAGAAAGAGGTGGGAGATACAGACACAGGGACAGACAGTTAGGAAAGGCTGCTCAAGGATAAGAGCACAGTCATTAAAACAAAGGTGACTGAGGAAGAGACATAGATTTGACAATTTCTGGATTTTTTTTCTCTTTTAACCTTGATAGAAAATAAGAACATGCATGCCAAGAAGCTGTGTTGGAATACGAAGCGAATATAAGCTTTCTAATGTTGAGAAATGTCAGGATTAGAGTTGCCTGGGAGCTGTAATGTCAATTGCCTAGATGGAACAATACAATCTTTAAGTAAGTGATGTTATTTTTTCCTCAAGATCCCTACCTTACTCAGAGACTTACTCAGAGGACAAACTGGGACTGTTTACCGAAGGAAGGAGGAATGTGCCTGGTTGCAGGGCAAGGAACAAGGCAAGAAGAGGAGTAATGGTCTTAGACTTAACACAAGTGAGGTACCCAGGAAAATGGCACACTCTCCTCGCTGTTCTCCACAGCATCCCCAACAGATGCTAGACAACTGAGCTTTAATTGTCCGAGGTGGTCACTGTGTGTGATTCCGCATTTTCTGAGTGCCCAACATACGACCAAGCCCAACCTTCAAAACTGCAGCGCTGGCATAAAGAGATGTTCTTCGGGCACCAAACATGTCATGTAACTCAGATGCGTTCTAAAAATTCAGACCTTTTGTACTAGTAACCCAAATTAGTGCACTTTGGCACTTCAGTTCATATTTGTGAAACACCCTCTCCTCTCACAGGTGCACTTTGTAAATAAAACCATTGATGTTTGTGAAGCAGTTCCTCACCAGAGTGATCATGAATGTCACAGACTCTCCTCCAAAGACATTCATCAGTCAGTTCTCAGAGGATAATTTGAATGGGGTACAGTAAATTAGGTAGAGTACCTACGTTCGATAAGCAAAATATAGTGCTTAATAACTACTTAATAGGTGCCCTGAATAAGGCCAGAGGCTTACAAAAAGCAGTAGTGTGTGACTACGTAATTACAGGCTCTACCACCACGGGGTTGCACAAGGGGCTGAAATACACTTCTGAGCAATTAGTTACAACCCTACTATCACCATTTCACATGTAGAAGGGATTGGTGTGTAATCTCATGAGAGGTGAGTGATGCCCTTCCTGCTGTTGTAAAGCAGAGCTTGAAGGGATGGGACAATGTGCCGGTCATGCTGGGGTTGGTGTTTTCCAATGCTGTCTTTTCCCCATATGGTATCAATGGCAAAATTGTGTGCCACGTAGCTTCACCTGCAAAATATTGCGAGTAGCTGTTATTACCCTATTCACTGAAAGAAAGGGACAAGTTGGCCTGAAATACATAGTAGAAGGCTAGGCTGATCATTTTCTAAGGGCTTAATTAAGCTTTACTAATCTGAATTTGTATAGGGTTGTGACTGACCTTATTAAATCATTAAGTGTAATGAAACTACATTAAACCTTTGCCCTCTACCTGACCAGACAGTGCAAAACAACATGAATTATCTCACAATAGCCCTAGATATGTACTTTTGAATACAGATGTATAATAAATAATAGAAGTAATAATGAGAATAAAGAAGAAGAGGCCTCCAATCTAAAACAACAATCCTTGCTTTAGCCATTTTAATTTTTAAAAATAAATTAGTCAGTTAGACAGGGCTTGATTTTGAGCATCATGTAAGCTTTTCTTGAAACTCAGTCCAGGCAGAAATAAGAGGCTTGAAACCTAAATTACAGAGAAACAGTAGTTCTTTTGGGTAGAAGATGATCAATCTTCTCAACGTTAACACCTCCTTTCAAGGCTCACTGGCGTTCCCTCCGAACTGTGTGGTGTGTCTCTTTGCATAAGAGAAGGTATGGTTGTAGGTAGGTACTGTGCCTGGAGCTAGAGAAACAGGCATCTCATTTGTGAGCTCTCCCAGACACAGACTGTGAAGGACCTGGTGGCTATGCTGGTCCTTGCCTGGACTCTGATGGTGAAGAGTCTCTTCCAACAAGCTGTCAGAGACTTCCCCTTGTAGCTCTTGGTAGGTCCCTCAAATCTACCCATGCCTCTGGCCACTACCTGTGATGCAGGAATACTGATGTTTGCCCATCTGGGCCTAATCTTGCACAGATGTGTTCATGTGTGTCTGAAATGGACTCATCATCCCAGCTTTTGAACAAACAGGCATTTCTCTGGCAGGTATTCTCATCTTAATTGATGGGTGTAATGGCATTGATATGTTTGTCATTTTGTGCATACGATTAAGAAAAATTACCGTTCTGTATTTCAGCACAGTTGTTTTACTCCAGAAGTTTCTCCGCAGTAGCTGCCACCTCAGTGTCTTTGTTAGGACAATTGGAGTCCACCAACTGACTATCAAGGCAACTGCTGGCCTCTTCTCCCGTCGTGATTGCAGCCAACAACCATGTGTGCAGTTCACCACGCAGTCCTGGAGACATCCTGCTGAGCAGGACCAGCAGAGATCTCTGAAGGTTCAGAAGAG